>NC_142928.1:38520155-38577655 GCF_046866305.1 Octopus bimaculoides
CAGTTTCCACATGGAACAAAGTGTCATTGATGTTTATTTCACCATACATAGATACATACATACAGAGACAGACAGACACACATTTTATATTTATATTTATTTTTATATTTCTAAGTACATATATATATATATATATATCTATATATATATATGCTATAGTGGGAAAGCAGGTTGCACTCTGTGTCTGTGCATATATAGACACAGAGTCTGCCAAAAAATGTATACACACTTCAAGAAAAGAAAGCAATGTTGGCCAAAATGTCCAGTGGGATTGCTGCACTTTTTTTCTCAGTTTATTTCCAAAGGGCCTTCAGTATAGCTAGTTTTCTGCAATATACAACATCCTTTAAGGTGCTCCATAAGATATATACTTACATACACACATGTATGTATAAGCAGATGTTAAATCAAAAGAATGTGTGGGGGACTCAACTGCACCCTCTTTGTCTTACCCTGTGTCCTTGCAAATTCTCATCCAGGTAAGATTGCATGTTTTAACAGTAGCATGGTGATGCACCATCTTCAAAGAAAATACTTCATCATTTTCATGAAGTGCATGCATGGCAGATAAAATGGACGCATGTTGCATGTCTAGGTATGCTTGACCAGTAAAAATACCTTCAACGAAAAATGGTTCAATTAAACCTCTTTATGACACTCCACACCAGACATAGATCTCCAGTAAAGCAACTGCTTTGTCCACATGCAAGCAAGGTTTTTCTGGTATCCAGTAAACACAAATATATCAGTTCACTGTTCTGTTTAACTAATATTGTGCTTCATCAGATCATACAGTTGCCTTTACAAACTTCTCACCATGAATCCATGAAATTGTTAGGCCATAAAAAAAAGCAAAAATATTAAAAGTAACTTTGTATTAATCGAAGAAGTGCCTGGAAGGTAATGGCTACCACTTCGAGCGCCTCCTGCATCTGTAGAGGTTAAAGGTAACTTGTATTAATCCTGCAATGTCTGAATAAATTTAGTTTCAAAATATTTCTACACATTTCCTTTTTCTGATGTGTGCATACGTTTTTTTATGGACTCTGTATATATATATATATATACATATATATATATATATATATATATATATATATATATATATATATATATATATATATATATATATGTGTGTGTGTGTGTGTGTGTGTGTGTGTGTGTGTGTGTGTGTGTGTGTGTGTGTGTGTGTGTGTGTGTGTGTGTGTGTGTGTGTGTATGTAAGAAGTTGCACAAACAGTGGAACCAATTTGAAAATCATAACAATGTAAATCTAATACAACAAAATTTTACTATTTTTCTTTAAATTTTTTTTCTTTTGCAGGAATCTTTTCAAAAATTGCAGCGGAAGAAAGGAAGAAAGCGAGAAAGAAATTTATGGTGGCATGTTTATGATTTACTCAAAGAACAAGAGATATCGTCCATGAACAGCAGAATGGTTGATTGGTGGGAAGTATCTACATATTATTTCATTTAGGCCCCATGCCTCAAGAGGAAGTAGTTAATATCTCTCACTTCATACTATTTCTTACTCTCTTTCTCTGTCGAATTGTAATATTTGAGAAAGACTCTGTGGTGTAAGATATTTAAAAGAAAATAAAACTCTATTTTATTAAAACACCATTGGTATGGATTTCAAATGAATTCAATATTTTTGATTCAATGCTTCAAAATAACTATATATAAATAAGTAAATATATATATATATCTTGTGTATAATGTTGGATGTACAACTACTACCACATAGATTATTATCATCCAATCAGCTTCCAGTATAATGGTTAGTGTACCACTAAATAGTGTTTCTAGAAGTAATTTATACTTGTAAATATCGTAAATTTATCATATATATATATATATATATATGTATATATATATATATATATATATATATATATATATATATATATATATGGCTGAAATTGCATTTGACTCTCTGGCCGATAACTGATGAACAATTGGTGACCTTCTTTGTTTTCTGTTTGCCTGTGTATTAAGTATATGTTCGTTTGTTTATTTACTACACATTTTCTTTAATTATATGTATAGGTATGTCATATTTTCCATTTGTTGTCTTTTTATTTTATCCTGAAAAAAAAAATGTATATATATATACATACATACATGCACACATACATATATGTGCGTATAAATTTATTAAGCAATCATCATCATTGTTTAATGTCCATTTTCCATGCTGGCAAGGGTTGGATCGTTTGACATGGAGTTGGCTAGTAGGGAGCTGTCCAGTATCCAACAGTCAGTTGTGACATGATTTCTATGGCCGGGTGCCCTTCCTAACACCAACCACTTAACAGAGTGTGCTGGGTGCATATACACATCACTGGCATGGGTGCGTTAATGCAGCACCAGCATGGGTACTTTTTAAGTGGCACTGGTACCTGAAAGGAGAAGCCTGTATGTGTGAAAGACAGCAATTTTACTTGATGTGTCTTATCAAATACAAAAAATCATCCCATCTCCTTGTCCCTTGTAATTTCTTCAGTGAGGCCCAGTGTGCAAAGATCCTTTCTCACCATACTGTTCCATGTCTTCTAGGTACCCTCCCCAATTATAGCTTGGCACTTCTTTATGCAGCTGTCCTCATCCACACGCATTACATGACCAAACCAGTGCAATCTCCTCTGATGTCTCTTATACCCAATTTTCCTCTTAAATCATTTACAATCTGCTGTGCATGCACACAGACATTACCCATCCAGCAGAGCATGCTAGTTTCATTCCTTTCAAGCCTTTACAATTCAAAGCCCATGTTTCGCTGCAATATTGTGTAATATTGTTGATCAGCATGTTGAAAAACAAAAAAAATATCATTTCCTGATTGTAGACTTTATTAATTTAATACAATGAAATATAATGATAATATTGACTTTGCTGGGAACTCTGGCTTCACTTTTAATGGATTATTTAATTAGACTGGTTGAAAATGCCATTAAAGGTGAGCCATGAGATCCTAGTGCAATCATTATTATCCAAGCATCATGGCTGTGTGGGTAAGAATCTTGCTTCCTAAACATTTGGCCTTGGGTATAGTCCCACTTTGGGCAAGTGTCTTCTACTATAGCCTTGAGAATGGATTTTATACATACATACGTAAATATATATATATATTTATATATATATATATATATATATATATAATATAGGATAAAATCTTTATAAGAATTTATCAAGCAGTCAGCGTGAAAAAACCCATAAGGAAGAAAAACCATCGTTTTTTTTCCCGTAAATATATATAATTTATATAAGGGCATTACTATATAGTAATGCCTCACGCTTAGAGGGACTTAATAAGTCTAAACTACCAAAAATAAGCACATATTTACCGAAAGTGAGGGAATGCAACTTTCAAAGTTAACCTCCTAAAAACATTTAACTTAACGGCAAACCACTGGTTTCATAATTAATACAGCAAAAACTATGTAGTAAGCTGCATCTTTTATTCATCAGTGCACGTATGGTCGAGACACATAAAGAATAAACAAAATCAACATACCCTGATGTACCCAACACAGTACGATGACTTCTGTTCATCCCTATATATCCGTGAAAGAGGCGAGCTTTTTCAAATTGCATCTCGGTAACACGTGCTTTTACAGAATAATATTCAGCACTGAATATATTCTAATTATTTATAATATAATATAGGATAAAATCTTTATAAGAATTTATCAAGTACTCAGCGTGAAAAAACCCATAAGGAAACAAAACCATCGTTTTTTTCCTGTAAATATATATAATTTATATAAGGGCATTACTATATAGTAATGCCTCACGCTTAGAGGGACTGGGAAAAAAACGATGGGTTTTTTTCCTTATGGGTTTTTTTCACGCTGACTACTTGATAAATTCTTATAAAGATCTTATCCTATATTATATTATAAATAATTAGAATATATTCAGTGCTGAATATTATTCTGTAAAAGCACGTGTTACCGAGATGCAATTTGAAAAAGCCCGCCTCTTTCACGGATATATAGGGATGAACAGAAGTCATTGTACTGTGTTGGGTACATCAGGGTAGGTTGATTTTTGTTTATTTTTTATGTGTCTCGACCATACGTGCACTGATGAATAAAAGATGCAGCTTACTACATAGTTTTTGCTGTATTAATTATGAAACCAGTGGTTTGCCGTTAAGTTAAATGTTTTTAGGAGGTTAACTTTGAAAGTTGCATTCCCTCGCTTTCGGTAAATATGTGCTTATTTTTGGTAGTTTAGACTTATTAAGTCCCTCTAAGCGTGAGACATTACTATATAGTAATGCCCTTATATATATATATATATATATATATATATATATATATATATATATATATATATATATATATATATATATATAAAACAAAAGCTGTTACTCAGAGTTTCACATTCTCGTTCATCGAACAAAACTGTCTGACAAACCGGAACGTGAAACTCTGAGTAACAGCTTTAGTTATATTTCTGCTGCTTTTAAATAAAGCATATTACTCTACTTCTGGTATTTGAGTACTCTTTTTCCCACCTTGTTTCACATTTATGTGCTCACTCCGGTATATATATGTATATATATATATATATATATATATATATATATATATATATATATATATATATATATATAATAATACAAAGAATATATATACATGTATACACACATATATGTACATACTTACATCTACATGTGTATATACATGCATATCAGGGTACAGGACGTTAGAACAATAAACTACAGACAACAGAACGAACACATAGGAAAACGGAAAGCCACTTGGAATATCCCTTCATCAGCTATCTCTATTCTATCTAGACGTTTCGAAGATATATATATATATATATATATATATATATATATATACATATATATAGGGAGTGGTGAATAAGGTATCATCTAAATTACGCAAAAATGAAAATAATACTGACATCTCATTTTAACAGATATATTTACCAAAATTACATAAAAATATGTTGAAATACTAAAGAGTAAATTTATTTAATAAAATCGCCGTAGGCTTCACCCATGGCCTCCAGACAACTTAGGAATCTCCTGCAATTCTTCTGAATGGTCTCCTTGTTTAAGTTGGTCAATGCTACCATAACCCTTGCCTTCAGTTCATCTTTGGTTTTACAAGTTCTGTTCGGTTCTCTTAAAATTTTAATTTTTTTCATAAATTATTTAATAGTGTTATTCTATATGTGCATGTATTTTAAATTTCAGTAACTGTTTATATATAAACTATTTTAAAATATGGTATCATCAAGCAATTTTGTTTCAAAATCCAATACATATCACCTAAAACCTACATCGCACCACTAACATACCTGTTACAGGTTTACCATCACTGAACTTAGTTGATGACCTAGAGTACATAAGATAAAAATTCAACATAATATAATTGTGTTAATATATTTTTGATGTTTTGTAGGGGCTGGGGATAGATTGGCAGAATCAGAAGAGTCTTGGAAAAAAATGGTATGTTATATTTTGTTGCTTACCTTTACATTCTGAATCCAAATGCTGTTGTGCTCAACTTTGCTTTTCGTATTTTTAAGGTTGATAACATAAATAATTGGCTAAATATTGGAGTTGATTTAATCAACTTTACTTTCTTTCCAAATTTGAGATTCTGTGTCTTAGAAATTCATGTTAAAAAAATCAAAAAGAATATATTTTAGCAAATGAATGGTGGTAGGTTGGTAGAAATGTTAGAACAATAGATGATTTCCCTTGTGGTATTTATTTACATCTCTTTATATTCTGTTTCTGATTTGCACCAATGTCAACTCTGCTTTTCATCCTTCTAAAGAAGATGTGTCAACCCCAGTCATGTACTGAGGTTGACATAATCAACTTCTTTTCTCTCCATAAAACATATGACTTTGTATCAGTGTTAGAAATTAACATATACTGCCATGTTCTGTTAAGCAGTAATGCTGCATTTTAGAAGGTGTCTTTTTCTAGTATACTTTTTGTTTGACTATTATATATTTTTTGTTACCATTGTTACCATTATATATTGTTTTGGAACTCATATGGATAGTATACTTAATACACCACTTGGTTAAATACTACTGTCTGGTCATTGAGTACCTTCAACAAAGTTCTCTCTTTTACAAACATATTTAGACTAGACCCTTGCTTCCTTCCCAACCACACTTTCCCTGCAGACATAGATCTGTAGATATTGAGGCTGAGTAAAGGTCACTTCAGATTCACCATTCTGTGAAAGCTTGCAAACTTCATGATCACTGTCTCACTCTCTCACTGACTAAATAAAAAAGAAATAATTTTTATAACTTTTAATATTTGTGGATTCTTATAGTAAACATTGCTGTAGCTGGTGGTCATTCACTTTGATTTTCATTGCAAACAAGACATGATCATGTGATTAAAAAGTTTTCTTTGCAACTAGACAGTTCCAAATCAATTTCTTGTTATCTAGCATAATCATGTGAGTGAAACTAGGTAGATAGGAACACTAGAAAACTGTCATATACATTTACACATGTGTGTTCTGTGAGTATGTCTTGTGTATGTGTTCTACGTGTGTGTATTCTATGTGTGTGTATCAACAGTTTACATTACAAAAGGTTTCCCAGATACAGAAGGCATTTGATGCTTTAATATTGAAACTGAGGTCAGATATTTTTTGCTTCTGTGAAACATTTAGTAATGCAAATTTTAATCACAACATTGATACAAATAATTAATCTTTCCCATATGTGGTCAGTGTTTTTTTTCTTCTTTCGTTTGTACACCTATTTGTATTTGTGTGGATATGTGTGTATGTATGTGTGTGTGCATGCCTGTTTGCATGTGTGCATGTGTATGTGTGTGTGTATCTGTGTGTGCATGTGTGTGTAAATGTACATTAGCAAGTAAAGTGATAAACCAATGTGCTTAACAAAAAAAAGAACCCTTGTGTTATTATGTATTCTGTCCAAGTTACTTAGACAGCTCCTTATCTCCCTCACCATCAGAAATCCAGTGAATCAGTGAGTGGCCCATTGGGAACCCATAAATCAATGACACTATTGTTCACAAAATGCATGATACATGAAAAAAATAAGAAAACAAAGGAAAATACCTACCAAGGGCTACTCTATATCAACCAAGAGATTGGTGCAGCTGATATGTAAATGACAAAAAACAGAAAAGCAAGAAAAAAAATCAATTCTATATATTATGTGCAAACACACAATACTATTGTATAAAAATTAATTCTGTTACCTTGGAGAAAGGAGAATCAGTTAGATGATTAAGGAGATGGTTTACTGACTAAAAAGCTTCAAAGTTGAAATGATACCATTGCCATTGACATTATACTATGCACTTGAGCACATTATATTATTCCATTTGTCTTCAGTTTACAAAAAGAAAGCTTTGTCAAAAACTCTTCATTACTATTATATCAATAAAAAAGATTAAAAAATGTTGTAGTCTCACTTTTTTTTTTCTGTGGCTGATTGGAAACTATTGGTTGGCATTTGTTCTTCAACAGAAAGTTTCAGTGCAATTTTTGTTACTTAGAGAACCTTTCCTTGAACTCTCTGTTATGGACAGCTTCCTCAGTTAGTCACCTCAAACATACAAAGCAACAGCTAATATTTCGAGGTGATAAAAGAGTTTGGCTGCAATGGCATCTGATTAGTATTTAGACAGATTTCCCAAAAGGGCACCCATCAAAGTACAAGTCAAACATTAATCTGCCGAACTTTGGTGAACTGTTCGGATCAAGGCTTTTCAATGATGATTGATGATTTGTCATAATACTTGTGTGTATGTATGAGCATGTTTATATGAATATATAAATGCATGTGTCTAGTTACAGTATGCAAGCAAACATATTAAATATATATATGTATATGTATATATATGTGTGTGAATATATGTGGGTATATGTATATGTGTATATGTATATATATGTGTGTGAATATATGTGGGTATATGTATATGTGTATATGTATATATATATATCTATACATATATATATATGAAGAGATAGATAGATAAATAGATAGACTGATAGATAAACACACACATATATATATATATATATATATATATATATATATATATATATATATATATATATACATACACACATATGAATATGTTTCCATACATGAATAAGAGTGCATATACAAATATAGAGGAAATGGCACAAGAGAGTGAAAAAGACAAAAAATAAAGAGGGAAAGCATCATAGAGTAGAGAATAGTAAAAGTGAATTGACAGAAAGCAAGAGAGAGAGGAAGAAAAAAGAGAAGGTAGCAAAAACAAAAAAAAAAAAATGAAAGAAGTTTGCACACTGTACTACCTCAATACTCATGTGAATAACAAATTAGTATGGTTTATAGCTAGAGATCATTAGTTTTGTCACATTGTAATTATTTCGGTGAATATTTTTTTCTCCCACTATCTTCACACACGATACTCTCAATAATTTATAAGCTCAATTTTTCCATCTAGATTTGTATTGAAATAAATTGCAAAATCGATTTGAAAAACTAATTCTTATTTTTCTTTGGTCACTCTCTGAATATACCTCTATAATCTTATAATCTGAATTAATATTGAATTCTTCCAAGCAAAAATAAAACTTAATATATGACAAACATAGAGAAAATAAGTTAGTTAATCCAGTAAAAAGATATACATTGGGTTTAATATAAAATAATCTTCAAATTAAAACCATCAGAGAGAAGTCTGATAAACAGAGAACTGTGATTTTCACCTTACTGACTCTCATTAGAGCATTGATGCAGGCAGGAACACCTACCCTTTCTAATCATGTTCTACAATTTTTATAAAATTTTTGGAATTAATAATAGGATGGTGTAGATTTGACAGTAATTGAATGACAAAAATAATATAACATACTATAGAGATAAGAAGTAAATTAATTATGTAAAAGAAAATATATTTAGTCTTGTTCAATCTAGTCAAATTTAATTTGGTTTAATTATAGTTTCAGAAATAAAAGATGACACATACTCTTAGAAAGGAAGATTCAGCAGTGATCAGAAAGATGAAGCAAGACAGTTGCAGCAATTGTTTTTATCTGTGAAATATTATTGAATATGTACGCCCTACAAATACACTTTAAACGTATTTACTCTGGGGATTAAACTCAAATTGCTTGGATAGTCAGGAGTGACAACTCTGCTATGCGGAATTCTGGATGAATTATGCTCTTCCTCAGGCAGAAATGTAATTACTGCTCTGTTTGAAAGACATTTATGTTATAAAGATTAAATATTATACTATATATATAAATTTTTGATATTCATACTCTAGGGCAATCTTTTTAATTTTGTTTAGTTAAAATTCTCCAGTTATATATCTGTGAATACATGACACATGTTATGTAGCTATAAGCTTCAAACAGCAGTTCAGGAGAGCAACTGCACTTCCAATGAAGGAAGGGTTAATAATGTTATAAATATTAAATAGGATTCTGCAAATATTGGTATGTGTACATCATGACATCCCATTTAATTTTGCCTGGTTGTAACTATTATTCATGTATGCATGTATATATGTATGTATAGATGTAGATAGATAGAGAGACATATATAGATATAGATAAATAGATAGAAAGATATATATGTATATACATATAAACAGATAGATTGAGACAGAGGCAAAAAACATAGGTATAAGATTTTCTGGGCAGGGAACACTGATAGGGTCGGGGGTGTGGGTATACTTCTTGTGGAGAAATAGGTTGATAAGGTAATTGAGGTAGTCAGAATCTCTGACAGAATACTTAAGATTAGATTAATGGTGCAACATGGTTTAGCAACCATTATCTCAGCCTATGCCCCCCAGCCAGGGCTACCTCATGAACAGAAATACCAATTTTATGACACCTTCTCACAGACTCCCTCATTGACGAATGACAGGGACCTTCTCTTTGTAGCTGGCAACTTCAATGGGCATGTTGGACAACATGCAGGGGGCTTCCATGGCGTACATGGAGGCTATGGTTTTGGTTCCCACAATGAGGAGGGAACCAGGCTGCTGGATTTCTGTGATGCAAATAATCGTATGGTTTGTAATACTAACTTCAGGAAACCTGCCAGCCACCTAGTCACCTACTGATCTGGTGGATACACTAGTCAAATTGATTACATCCTCACCAGGAAACAGGAAAGATGACTACTTATAAATGCCAAAACCTTCGTAGGTGAAGAATATACTCCGCAACATAGATTAAGTAGTTAGCGACTTCAGGATCAGGACTAAATGGATGCCCAGAAGATGGTCAGCATGGAGAAGAAGGATTTGGAAGCTTAAGGATCCTGCGAATAGACAGAGATTTAGAGACGTATTTCTCAAAGCTTTTGACAAAATAGAAGGAGATATAGCATAACATGATGCAGAAGACAACTGGAGGTTTCTACTGGACAGCCTGTTGAGGGCTACTGACCAGGACTGTGGATGGTGCAAAGTCCCCTCTTGACCAAAGGTAACGTGGCGATGGAACAAAGTAGTTGACAGGGTCATTAAAGAAAAGAAACTGGCATGGAAGAATGGTGGTAGCAGGGTATTGTATCAGATTGCAAGAAGGGAAGCTAGGAGACAGGTTTTTTTAGCCAGAGGGGAAGCAGATAAGAAAAAATTGCCAATGTTCTGCATCATGACCCAATTAATTAGGGAGAGAGTCAGTCTAGACGAGATGCAATTTGGGTTTGTGCCAGAGAAAAGCACCACTGATACTATATTTCTGGTAAGACAGCGGCAGGAGCTATACTTAGCTAAAGATAAACCTCTGTTCTTGGCTTTTGTTGACATGGAGAAAGCCTTTGAAAGGGTCTCCCGATCCCTTATCTGGTGGTCAATACAGAAACTAGCGATAGATGAGTGGTTAGGAAGAGCTGTACAAGCCATGTACAGGGATGCTGTCTGTAAGGTGAGGGTTGGCAATGAGCACCGTGAAGAATTCCGGGTAGGAGTAGCCGTCCATCAAGGATCAGTTCTCAGCCTCTTCTTATTCATCATAGCCCTTCAGGCAATAACAGAGGAATTCAAGATAAGATGCCCCTGTCACCAGCAGAGGTAGGAGCTCCCTATGCTGATGACCTTGCTCTAATGGTTGAGTCAGTATCAGAACTAGAGGAGAAGTTTCAGGTGTGGAAGCAAGGTGTAGAATCGAAAGGTCTTAGGATGATCAATGAAAGTATGGGTGGAGATCAATATTAATGGATGAATGATGGATAACAAGTGAAGTGGTTCTGGGTAGTAAAAAAGTGGCATCAGGGAAGAACTGCAGTTAAGGAGATCTTGGATAGTGGTGTTGGATGTCTTGAGGAGGAAGGAAATTGGGCTGAGGGTCTAAATTTGTATACACATTTTATATATATATATATGTTTCGATCGTCCTTGCACGGGGGCCACCTGGACTCCCGTTTGCGCCGTGAACAGGGATTAATCTTCTCTCTTTGTGCCACATGGGCTCAACTCTCCTCCCCTCTTCATCAAACCCCCCTTCCCTTCTCTCTCCCGCTCTCCCCTCCCTCCTACTTCCTCCTACCCAACTCTCCTCTCCTCTCCTACTTCTCTTTACTTCTCTTCACTCCTACTTCTCTTCACTCCTACTTCTCTTCACCCCTACTCTCCTTCTCTCTTCTCTCTTACTCTCTTTCTCTCTACTCTCCCTTCTCCCTCCTCCCATACCCACCTTCCGCTTCTCTCATACCCACCTTCCCCTTCCCCCATCATCGTCAACCCTCCCTCATAAGCCCACCTCACCCCTACATGCTCCTACCCCACCTTGAGGCACAAAAAGAAAATGGCTCTCCTCAGACACAATAGAATATGCTTCAATACACAAACTCACATAAAGAATCTTGCAAACCAAATCCCCAAACGAAATATATATATATATATATATATCATCATCATCATCATCATCATCTTTTAACATGTTTTCCATGCTGGCATGAGGGCCAGTCAGGGGGTACTGATATTGGACACGTTCGTTTGGTCCTTTTTATGTGCCACCAGCACGGGAGTCAGTCATGTGGACCTGGCATCGACCACGTTCAGATGGTGCTTGTACATGCCACCAGCACAGGACCCACTCTGGGAGTACTGGCATCGGCCATGTTCGCTTGGTGCTTTTATGTATATATATATATATATATATATATATATATATATATGTATATGAATACACACACACAGCACTACTGGAATTGAATCTAGTTTCGCCTACATCGGTAGGGCTTTTCAAGAATCACATGTTGCCAGCCACCATCTCTGTGACATTGAAGTAAATGATGAGGTCAAATGTTAAGCTACTGGACTTGGTTAAATGAAATGGTACACGATTGTTTAATTGTTGTTTGAGTTGAAGCTATGATAGGTGCCATATAGTGAAATCAGACTTTATATCATGTATTTTCAGCATAAACTCAACATCCCAGCCATACTGGTGCACATAGTTATCTGAAATGAAACAGGTTTATGACATGAAATTATGTAGTTGAACACTTCAGTGCAACTTTTCATTCACCATATGAAATATATTTAACATGCTACTGCCTTACACTTATTTCCAAACCCAAACCCCCGCCCACACTTTTTATGTGATATTAGCAAATGAATGAAAGATTGAATATTATACAAAATGATTTGATCTCAGAATCTAAAAAGAAATAAGTAATCACTATCTAATATATCTTTCACAGTCTCATATTCTATCATTGAATTGCTGCTTAGACTTAATATATTCTTAGGTAAGTATTAGCAGTGAGAAAATTGGTTGATAAATTGTTGCTTCTTTAAATAAATACGTAAGTAACATAGCATGAAATGAAACAAAATAAAATTGTCAGCTCTTAAGTTCCTAGCATTCTCTGTAATTTTACAGGATTTCCATTCTATCTTATTTTCATGCACCGCTAAGCTATTTGGGATAAATAGCATGGATGAAATTCCTTAATAGAGATACATATTAATCTAAGATCTAATTATTATCATCAAAAGTTGCTTAACATTGCATAAACTCAAGATAATATAAATTTTGCTCTCATTGATAGGAAGCATTTCACTAAAATATTCTTCCTATCAATACATTTTACCATTTTCATATTTTTATGTTGTGTATTTTTTCTTATTAATATTACTACAACTACAAATACTACTACAAAAATGACAAAAATAATAATAGAAATAACAACAATATTAATAATATTGATATTTTCTCATCGATTTATAACTTTTCAAATATCAGCATGGCATTTATGGGGCCCAAAAAATTGATGTTCTTTTGTTCAAATGTACACATTTACAGAACATTTGCATAAGATTTATGGAAAATTTTCCAATCATCTCCAGTAAATTCTTCAAAAAGAAGCTTTGAAAATATTGTAAAGCTAATGACAGAGCATGAGATAATTGGTTAGTACAATGTACAGAAGATGCTTTGCTTATAGCAACAGCATAGGCATATAATGAAGTGTAGAGAAGAGAGTGAAAATTAATAACAGAGTAGAATATTACAAAATATTATAATCCAATATTATAACATAAAAGAGTAATATCAGTGTTGATACACGGGAGTATTGATGAAGTAATAGGATGATATTAATGTAGTCATTATAAAATATAGATATAGTAATGTAAAGTATTGACATAATAAAACAGTAGAGCCACATTTAATAAAGTTTAAAATGGACAACTGCTCGAACCCTTTCATCATAATTTCTTACAAAATGACGTGGAAGCAATTCGAAAACATTTCGTTGGTATCTAAACAAGGTATCCCAACAAAATCTTTCATAATAATCGGCCCCTAAAATAGGATAGTGATATATATTATTGAAGAAAGTATCTGGAAAACTTTTCAGCAGGAAATTGATGATTTAATTTCATTCAGCTGCAGCAAGACACAGTTGTTGCACATTTTAAGGAAATGCTCTGACTACGCTACACCCACATATAAAATACATTTCTAAAACCTTCACAAACTTTACAAAGTCTCACAAATTTTAATGACTTTTCTTGGTTATATTTTTTCTATGACAATCAAAGGCATCACCACAAAGCTGTGGTTTTCTTTTTTTAACCCAGAAAATGTTTGAGCTCTGAATACCTTTTGGACATATACAAAACAAATATCGCCTACATGAGAAAACTACTCCCAATTCTATGATAAAGCAACATGGATTTATATTCAAGAGTGAATTAAGTAATTCTTTCTACAATAAGCAGAAGGTTAGCAATTTAAGAGAGGTGGTTAGTCAGTTACAATGACCCCAGTACTTTATTTTGTCTTTATTTTGTCCACACCAAAGGGATGGGAGGCTAAGTTAACCCTGGCAAGATTTGAACTCAGAGTGTTAAGAGCCAGGAGAAATGCCACTGATTATATTTTCTGATGTGCTAATGGCTTAACAGTGAATTAAATAATACAAGCCAACTTTATGGAAAATCCATTCTCCTCAACATGCTTTTATCATTAATACACAAATGTGCTGCATTCTTTTGCCTCTTGTACAGCTTGAAGTCTTAAATATTATACCATGTACTTGTTTTACCCTATCATGCTCATGTCAATAATTCCTGTGTTGTGATTTCTATTATGCAATTTTCCAACCTTATATTTCTAGAATTATAATTCTCTGCATCTCCCTCAATCCTTTAGTTTTCCATACAACCATCAATTAATATGTAAAAAACCTTTTACTGGAAAACCAATTGCACTGACTCCACCAATCTGAAGGATTCAGCTTTTTAAGCTAAATTTAAAAATTAGTAATTTCAAGTTGTGATATAAAGTGCTAATTTAAAACTTTATATAAGAAGCTATTATTATACCAGTATAGATCAATAGCCAAGTAATATGGAATGCTTAATTTTATAACATTGGAATAAAATTATATTGCTGTTATAACATAATAAAATCTTTAATAAGAGATGTGGTGTGATAGTTCATTGGGTTGGTTGGATGCTGCTGATCTTCTGGTTTAAAAATTTGGTTTATATCCATTCCATCTGCAATGATGTTGTTCTCTATTCTAATCACAATATATTTAACCCTTGCAGGTCCAAGTTACATAATAGTAAACAAGCTTGAAGAAGAGATATGACTCTCACTGCTGGTATCAAACAGTTTGCTGTATAATTAATGAGAGTTTTATTAGCTTGCAGAGTAAAGATAAAATTCTCCCATAAAGATAGCCAGGACATATCATAGAATTACTATATGAAGATGTTAAGTAGCGTTCTTATAAAACAATAGGTTATACGACTCACTTTTGTTTTCATACTAGACTACTAAGCAAACAACTGTCTGGACATAAGAGGTTTAAAGGCAATAACTCCTATTATTAATCAGAAAATATTAGATCTTAGCATAACATATAGCAGTCAACATATCAATCCAGGGTATGTGGCTTGGAAGAGATATTTAATGTCAATATTACTCAATATTACTCAAATATTTGGCATCAAAAATACCATATTGTTGCTGTAGAAACAAACAAGTACAGATGAGCAATCATCTCCCATTCCATTACATAATCAAAAGAAACGATATTTGACATGGTGCTAACCAGTTAGTTAACAAATGGAAATAAAAGGAAAAATTTTGGTACATGTCAGTATTTAAGTGTATTTTGCTCTACTGAACTATTATAGCCACCAACATCAAAAGAAAAATGTGCTACTATGTAACTATGTGTTTATGAAGTATTGCAGAATTTTATCTTTTGCTTTTTTCATATTGTTATGTGTTACATTTTTCATGTCATGGTATAATGTTTTGAATAATCCAAAGATTGCACAATATATATACACAATAACTTATTTAAAAAACATTTTGAAAAAAAGAATCTGTCGTACTTTTTAAATAATTTTATTAAATAACTATTTAGATTTCTTTGTTTTAAAAGATATAACAGCAATGAGGTACTCTTATAGAATCATGCTTGTTTAAGACATTGTAGTACTTTAGTAATGCAGACTGCTTAGTGTTTCCTAAACTGCAATGTTTAAAATTAATTTTAAGTACTACTTGTAGACATTACAATATATGTACCTTTTCATGTTCATTTTAATTCTTCCCTCAATAAGTGATAATCTTGTTCATCTTTTACAACAATAACGCCGTCTTTGATGTTGTCATATCTATAGACAATGGTCAGCAACAATATATTAAAAAGTAATAGCAAGTTGGCAGAAATGTTAGCATGCTGGGCAAAATACTTAGTGGTATTTTGTCTGTCTCTATGTTCTGAGTTCAAATTCCACCAAGGTAGACTTTGCTTTTTATCCTTTCGGGGTAAATAGATTAATTACCAGTTGCATACTGTGGTTGATCTAATTAACTGGCTCGCTCCCTGAAAATGTTGGGCCTTGTGCCTAGAGTAGAAAAAAGTATATTAAAGAGTACCACTAGACTTAATACAATGATCATAGTATAGTATGCTGCTGGCCATTTTAACAAATAACAAAGAATAATTTATCCCTGGTTAACCTTATAACCTATTTTTTTGCCTCTTTTTCACTGAAAATACAATAGCAATTCAGCCAATGCTAATCGTACCCTGAAATACTTATCTTCAGCACTTACCCCACTATCTAATGTTTCAGGTTTATCACAAAGTGGACTATCTTACATCATTTTAGTGACTTAAATTTTGATTAATCAATAAAGTTAATGTCAGTATCAATAGGCATTAAAAAAGCATTTTCTGAGCTCATCTTCATTTACTTATTTACTTACTTTTTACTTCAGTGTTTTTTATTAATTGCACAGCTGGGGTATAAATGATAGGAATGAAACATAAAAGAACCTAATAACATACAGGAACTTTGATCAACCAATACGGCTATACCATTATACAATTGCGTTAGTTTCAGTACAATCTTAAATCAAGCCACTAACCAAACAAGTACTATAAAAATGTAATATATATATATATATATATATATATATATATATATATATATATATATATATATATATATATATATATATACATATATATATATATATATATATATATACATATATATATATATATATATATATATATATATATATATATATACATATATATATATATATATATATATATATATATATATACATATATATATATATATATATATATATATATATATATATATATATATATATATATATATATATATATATATATATATATATATGAAGAACAGCTGTCTTTTTAAACATGTTATAATGAAAGTATAACTGTTTCTATATATCTTTTTTAGTACAGTTTTTTGTGCTTATTTAATAGTCCTTTGTGTTTAGTTTTCGAGCAATAAATTGTCTGGTTCATGAATGTTTTTAAACCTCTGTCATATTTTCTAGGTGAAGTATTAGTTATTTCACCCAGAAACTAAAACCAATAACTACTTCATTTAGATAAGATTGAGATTTTTCATCTTTGGTCTCATCATCTAGGTGAGATGGTTATATTATTGATCATTGAAATTTCAGTATTCTAGGTGAATGGCTACTGCCTTTTAATAGTACGCAAGAGTCAAGGTAATGATGCTTTGCTATATATATAGTCTTCCTATTCTTTTATTGGGGGTTTTGTCAATAAATGACCATATTCACAAGAGACAGGATATTATGGTGTTGTGTGACATGAAAATGTCACTTCATCCTTACCTTTTTTACAACAGAAATAAAAGTCCCATAGTTTGCAGTTTTCCCAACAGTTTCTTCTCTAGCACTCATTAGTGTAATGTGTTCTGTGTGTGCAAAATGAAATATCTTTCTTTAAAAATTTCATTTCAAAGCCATGAAGTTTCTCATTTTCACTTTCACTATCTAGCATCCAAGCTGCACACCTTTTGTTATTGTCCTTTCCTAAGTATTTAAATTCACCAACTTGTTTAAACATCATTCCTGATATTTCAATTGGATTAGACTTGTAGTGAGACAAAAAAGAGCTATTTTGTCATGGTGACATAGCACAGTCATGCTATGGCCACTTCATCCAATTAGAGCTGGTTGCGGAAGGATACATGCAGCAACTTCCACCCAGCAATACAAATAGCTAAACCAGTTGCAGATTTGATGGCCAAGAAGTAACAACACTTTTTTCAACATGGCACATCTATGTTCACTGCCAGCTTAGAGAGTTGAAGCATTGATGGCCCTAGAACAACATCACCCTTTCTGCTAAGTGACAATTACAGTGTTCACTACCAATGTCATGCAACTCCTTTCACTTATATCTATTTTCATTCTGTGGCATATAAACTACTCAAATGAAAAACATCGTAAGTCATGCAAAATTCATTCATGTCTTGCTACACCAATTGTTTAACATTCACTCACAAACTAAAAAAATAATTCTTATTGCTTCTTGTGAGTACTTGTTACTCTTCAAAAATAAATTTTAATGTTATATACACTCTACCTTCTGACTTTCTTTACACACACTGTCACAGAACACTCACATTAAATTACTGACAATGCGCATGTTATACTGCTTCCTGTTACATTGGTGACTACCCTCTAAAGACTAATTGTAACTACTTTGCTTTTGCAGTCCTTATTTCCATTCCACATCTTCCATTTATATCAAAAAATATTGTTAAATCACAATGTTTTTCTTCATTATATTCTATTAAACAAATAACATTGGCAAAACATTTACTAATGACCTACCTTCTAACTTCGCCTCTCCTTCAAAATACTCAAGGCTTTAGTTGTTATCTATTTTAAAAGCTCTTGTTTGACACCAAACTGATTTTTAAAGTCAGTTACTTGGTCAATTTCCAATTATAATCAGATTTTTTGCATGTTCACATAAGGACTTTTAAAATGGTTGCACTCAGTCAAAAGCTTTTGCAATGTTAATGAAATTGTAATAAAAGTTTGATGAGTGTTCAAAGTATTTTTTGATTAATGCTACACAATAGAGTTTTTCCCATTTCAGAAACTATTAGTGTTTCACCTAAATACTATATTTATTGTTGGATTCATTCAAGCAGGTTAAACATAATGGAAAAGCTTGCTTGGATAGATAATTAAACTAATTGCACTATTGTTTTTGTATTTTTTTAATATTTCTCTTCTTTGGCAGTGGTCTAACAATTGATTCTGTCCATTTAGCAGGCCATTCTCCAGCATTTAAAACACTATTACAAATTTTGCCAAGAATCTCAGCGATATATTCACAACTCTGCTTTAATAGTTCAGTATTTATGTTATCTTTTTCTGATGATTTATGACATATAGTTTCCTAATTGCTTTGGTAGCTTCTTCTGAAGTGATTTCTAGCTCTTGCTATATATATTAACTGGTAGCACAGGGATGGGTGTTTAGTTAAGAAGTTCACTCTGCTATCTCAAGGTCTTGGGTTCAGTCTCACTGTGCAGCAAGTTATGCAAGAATTCTATGTGACAATCTCGGGCTGACAAAGCCTTTTGAGTGAATTTGACAGGTGGAAGCTAAGGAGAAGCCTGTTGTACATATGTATGTGTGTATGCATGTATGTGTGTATGTATGTATATATGTATGTATAGATAGATAGAGAGAGAGAGAGAGAGGGAGGGAGAGAGAGACAGACAGATAGGTAGAATGATAGATAAATAGATACATAGAATATACATATATATATGTACAAGGTTGAGGAGGGTATTGGATTTAACCAAACCCAAAAAGATACAGGTAATACCGAGTAAGTGCTGTATACCGACTAGTTATGCCCCAGTCGTTGTATGAACAGGATTGGGGATTATAAGTTGTGTATTAGCGTGTGTATGTATAAATATATAAAAAGATAAAGAGAGCAATGGTAAAGTTGGAAATATATTTTATGGATAGAAAATATATTTCCAACTTTACCATTGCTCTCTTTATCTTTTTATATATTTATACATATATATATGTATCTATATATATCTCTATCTATCTATCTATCTATCTATCATCATCATAGGTGAGGGTTAGCGACAACAAGAGCACCCGACTAGAAAATCTACCTCAATGAAATCCACTTGACCCATGAAAATTAGACCAAAAAAGATAACGATGATGATGATGATGAAGAAGATAACGACGATGATTATGATGGCGACAATGAGAATGAGGATGATGCTGATGATTATGATGATACTGATAAAGATGTTTATGACAATGTTGATGATGAGGATGATGACAACGACGACGGTGATGACGACGATGATGCTGACGATGCTGATGATAATGCTGATGTTGATTATACTATACATCTCTACTTTCTCTCTGTAAAGTTCATCACAATATTCTCTCCATCTATCAATTACTTCAATTGCTTTCAATTTATTATTTATTTTCAACAACTTGACATTTAGGCACCCATTCTTTGGTTAGATCTTTAACCATTTACTGTGCAGTTTTAAGTTAGTTGCTCTATAACATCCTTCTATTTCTTCACATCTTTTGTTAATCCATGTATTTTTTGCTACCTTAATCTTCATTTTTCTTTTGCAATGTGCCAATCGGTAATCTATTTCTGCTGTTTTGTTTTCATATCGTTTCTGATCCAGATCTCTCTTCCTTCATCATAACTGATTAAAACATTGTTATTTATATCCCAGGATTCTTAACTTCCTTCCTTTTACCAAGAATTCTGTCAGCTGTTTGTGTTATTATTTCTTCAGAGATTCCTCTTAATTCTCTATTATATGCATCTGATGATGATGATGATGATGATGATGATGATGATGACAATGATAATGATAATGGCAGTCATGACAATAATGATGATAATGTCAGTGGTTGTAATGGTTGCAGTGATGGTAGTGATGGTGGTGGTGGTGATGGTGAAGGTGACGACTATGATGATGATAATGTCGATGATGATGGTGATGTGATGGCTATGACACTGATGAAAATGTTGGTGGTGGTGGAGGTGATGGTGATGGTGATGACTACGACGATGATGTTGATCATACTAATGTGAATTATTTTCCTCCTATCTCTGATTTATATTCTGCCATTATGTTCAGGTCATTAAATTTTTTTTCAAGATCACCTTCAATTTTTCTTTTGGCATTTTTGCATTTTTTTTACTCCTCTTGACTGATCTGAACTTAATTGTTATTGTCATGTCATTATTAAAAGTTTCTGCCTAAATATCTATACTTGGAAAAACTCAAATTTTTAGCACCATTTATACTCAATTGATATATCTGGAGATGAGAATAAAAATCAATCTAGTTATTATATATCCCTCCAGGTTAATGTGATCTTATTGTTCTTAATGTTTTATGATGATGTACTTTATATATTTTTTACATTATACCATTTTGCAAATTCTAATAACCTTTCTCTTTGTTGTTTGTTCTTTTATTCCCAAGCCATATTTACCAACTGTTCTTTCCCAAGTATCATGAGCATCTGATCCAATCTTTGCATTCCAGTTCCTATAAATTATATATATATATATATATATATATATATATATATATATATATATATATATATATATATATATATATATATATATATATATATATATATATATATATATATATATATATATATATGTATGTATATTTCTTTTTATGTTTTCTTCACAAGTTATTTCACATAGATTTTGTCAAAATTTTTCCACTTCTTCCTCATTGTAATCATTTGTTGGAGCATAAATTTGGATGATTAACATATTGTATAGCTTGGGTGCTGGTCGTGTTGTGCATTTTTTTGGTTAAAAACCAGAACACAATATATTACTGAATTTAAGATATTTTTATGCACCATGAAAACTACACCCATTTTATGCTTATTTTCCTTCATGCTAATCCTAATTTTATGTCCATTATCTCTCATAAATTCTCCACATGTTGTCCATCATGTTTCAGTTATATCTATAATATTCCAAGTGTATCTCTCCATCTTACATATATTAGGTATTTGACTTTTCCAGATTGTTAAAGTGTTTCTTCTACATTCTAAGATGTAGATGTGTGGTTAAGAAGCATGCCTCCAAACCATGTGGTCTTAGGTTCAATCCCACTGTGCAGCAGCTTAAGCAAGTGTCTCTTATTACAGCTCTAGATAGACCAAAGTCTTGTGAACTGATATGGCAGAAGGAAACTGGAAGAAGCCTGTTATATATATATATGTGTGTGTGTTTGTATGTGTTTGTGTGTACCCATATCTTGACATCATATGATAGTTGCAGACAAGCATCCTTGAGGAGGTAAGGTGATTACATCGACCAGTGCTCTACTGGTACTTATTTTATTGATCCTGAACAAATGAAAGGCAAAGCCGACCTTGGCAGAATTTGAACCTGGAATGTGAAGATGGATGAAATGTCACTAAGCATTTTCCCCAGGGTGCAAACGATTCTGCCAGCTCACTACCTTAGATATAATAATAATAATAATAATATCCTTTCTATTATAGGCACAAGGCCAGAAATTTGGCAGGAGGGGACTAGTCAATTGCATTGACCCCAGTGTTTCATTGGTACTTAATTTATCCTTTCATCCTCTTCAAGACTAACACACAACACTTTCTCAGTCCGAACTCTATTCTGATATCAGCACTGAAAGTATACACTGTATCAACAAGGGAACTGACTTGGGCTTCATCTTTACCATAAAGTTTGAGGTCATCCATGAATAACAAATGTTTGACTTTTTGTTGGTAGCTTTTGAATACATACCCAGCTTTTGCTTTCTTCAGAATCTGTGTTAGTGGTATCAAGCACAGTACAAAGATCAGTGAGGACAGGCAGTCCCCTTGGAAGATGCCCCTCCTGATTTCTACTGTCCCTAAACTTTTTCTGTATGCTGTCAGGTCCGTCCTCCAATTCACCATACTTTTTTCAAGCAACTACTCAACATTCAATGAAATATTAAATAGGTTCATACATTCCATTATCCAAGAATGTAGGATCATATCGGAGGCCTTACGATAGTCAATCTATGACATGGCTAAGTTACTGTTCCTCCTCTTGCAGTCTCTAAGTACAGTTTTGTCTAACAGGAGTTGATCCTTGGTATCTCTGCACTTACACTTGCAAGCCTTCTGCTCATGTAGCAGGACCCCATTTTTTCCAGATATTTGTACATTGATTCTACGAGTATTCCACTCAATAATTTCCACATAAGTGACAAACAGGATATCAGCCTGTAATTGTCTACTGTATTGCCTTTTTTGATGTTTTTCAAGCTCAGCACTGACCTAGCCAATATCAACCATTCTGGTATTACTTGGCCAGCATTTAACAAATAACAACTATTTGTGCATGACATTCACCAAATCTTTTGATCCAATAGCCTTGAACTCCATCTGGTCCTGGGGCCTTCCAGTTGCTAATTTTCTTGTTGATTATTTTCACTTTCCTAAGTGAAATGACTAGTTCTGCCTTGTTTTGGACACACTACTGTTTGTTTCAGTTCTTGCAACCATTCAGCATCCCTCATGTGCTCCTTGTCTTTGTTCCAGATGTCACTCCAAAACCTTTGACTTTCATTGATATCTGGTATCAACATTTCATCTGTACACTCTTCATTTATTTCTTTATAGGATCTCTTCTAATCTACTCTGAATAACCTATTCTGGTGGTAACCCTTCATTCTTTGGTTGTATCTTACCATCTTTGCTTTCTTTGCGGGGTACTTGCACAAACTGAGACTGATCCTTAAGTCGAAATTAAATGGACGGAATAAGATTGAAGCTATCAACACCTGGGCAGTTTCAATCCTTAGATATGGAGCAGGGATAAATGCATGGACAGTAGACCAACTAAACACCTTAGACAGAAAGACATGGAAGTTGCTAACTCGATATGGGACACTCCACCCAAAAAGTAACACAGGCAGACTGTATGTACCAAGAAAAATAAGGGGAAGAGGATTGATTGGATGCGAACACAGCATTAGAGCAGAAGAAAACAATATAGCATGGTATGTAAAAAATGCCACAGAACCGCTATTATTAGAAGTAAGAAGGTCAAGCTTGTGTAGGATGAAAGATTGCAAAGATAAAGCACTATACAAGCAACTAAAAACGAATGAAACTGAAAATAGGTGGGTAAAGAAAAGAATGCATGGACAATTTCATAGGGATGCTGAAGATAAAGCAGACAGAGGAAAAGGATGGCTGTGGATGACTATAAGTGATTTAAAATCGGAAACGGAGACTCTAATCTGTGCTGCCCAAGAGCAAGCACTAAGAACAAACTACATAAAATACAGAATAGACAACATGTCAGAAAGTGATAAGTGCAGAATCTGTGGAAAAATGGTGAAACTGTATGGCATATTACCAGCCAATGTATACCACTAGCCCCGAAGGAATATAAGAGACGCCGCGACAATATAGCAAGGCTTGTCCATTGGACACTTTGTAACCAGTATGAACTTGACAGAGCAAAAAATTGGTACGACCACACATCCAAAAGCACCATTGAAAATGATAATGCAAAGATCCTGTGGTATTTTATGATTCAGTGCGACCATGAGATAGAGAATAGGAAGCCAGACATAGTCTTAATTGAAAAAGAAAACAAACTATGCTGGATCATAGATACAGCATGCCCAGCTGACAAGGTATGCGATAAGAAAGAAAGAAAAGTTGAGAGGTATGAGAGGTTAGCTTGGGAGGTTAAGTAGTTGTGGTCGATGAAAATGGTGGTAGTAGCACCAATAATTGTCGGAGCCCTGGGAACAGTAAGTGAAAATCTCGAGAAGTACATGGAAGAAATAGGGGCTGCAATAAGGATGGAGCACTTGCAGAAAACAACACTGCTTGGAACTGCTCGAATACTCCGGAAAATAAGAGGTGTTACCTTAGTTCACTGATAGTGAACAGCTGACACCGTAGTACATCTCCAGCATTAGAAGCTGTGCAAAGAAAATAATAATAATAATAATAATAATAATAATAATAATAGTTTCTACTAAAGGCACAAGACCTGAAATTTAAGGGTTGAGAATAGTCAATTACATCAACCCCAGTGTTTCACTGGTACTTAATTTATCAACTGCAAAAAGCAAAATCGATCTCAGCGAAATTTGGACACAGAATGTAAAGATGGATGAAATGCCACTAAGCTTTTTGCCCAACATACTAACAATTCGAACTCACAGCCTAATAGCAATAACAATAATAACAATAACAACAATAATAATAATAATAATAGTGTCAACTTTTGGCACAAAGTCATAACTTTTAGAGGTGGGTTAAGTCGATTACATCAGCCACACAGTGGTCTACTGGTACTTATTTTATTAACCCCAGAAGGATGAAAGTCGATCTTGGCAGAATTTGAAGTCAGAATGTGAAGACTGACAAAATACTTGCTAACAGTTCAGCCAGCTTGCTACCTTAATGGTTATCATTATTATTATTATTGTTGTTATTATTATTATTATTATTATTATTATTATTATTAACATTATCATCTGATACTACTACTACTACTACTACTAAAATATAAAATTTACAAATTTATAAGATACTAATTTACTGAATACAGTATACTGCCTCAATGTGTGTGTGTGTGCGTGCGTGCACTCACACACACCCATATATGTATGTATGTATGTATGAAGAATATATAATATAAATCGTTGCATTTAATAATGTTTTATATAATACACTCAAATATAGACACACAGTCTAAATATTTCTTTCAAGTAGGCAAGTATTGTTTGAAATTATCATCACATAAAAGTTTACTAATAGAAACAAATTGGTATGGACTAGCAATCAGTTACAACTTTCCGTTCTACTGTTATAGAACATAAAAGTGAAGAAATAGTCTGACCTTTAATAATGATGAGTTGATGAAACAGAATAAATATTCTATCTGTAGATTTGAGAAGAAATATAATTGAATCCAACACACTGATGCCCATAATTCAAACCAATCTTGTTTGATTGTAATGTTTTCCTACTTATGTCAAATTTGATCCCCTACAAATATTATTTTTCTTTTCATACTTATTGAATGCGTCTGTTGCTTTATATTCCTGTCGTGGCTATTTTAGGTTTCTTTTCATATTTACATTCATTTGACAGAAATTAGTTTTGGCTCACATTTTCTTTCATGGCGTTACAGAACAATTATTGACATAAATCACAGAGAAGCAAAAGTATATGTCATTATTTATGGGTAGGTATCTACAGAATCATATATTCCGTTGCTGCTGTTGTTGTTGTCATTGCTGTTGTAATTTAGGCCCCAGCTAAACCATGATTGGGCAATCCTATGATCAAAGTTATTCTAGCTATAAGTAACTTGTATTTATTTTAGGAGGGTGCTGACATTATATGTCTAGAACTACATCATCCAATGTGTTAATTGTTAAGCTTAATATGAGTGACTTATTGTTTTTAGAAGTTTGTGCAACTCTGTCGTGGCTTCTTCATTACTGTGGTAGACTCACATATTTAAATATACTGTAGCTTATCTATTTCTGTTTACAGTTATCATGTTCTGTTCTGCTTAAGAACTATAAAAGTCACACTACATTAAATGTCTATAAGTACTGATATCCCTTTAACTGTTTTGACATTTTTAAAGATGCATTTTCAAGTTTAGGATACACATGCCTAGGGTTACCCAAGAGGAGAACCAAGATTACATTTTCCTTACTATCCTCCAGGGCAATGCTTTTTCCATTTTATCTGCTGGTACCCAGAGGTGGAAATTGAGAGAATATAAGAATTTCATAGCTTGCTACATAAGCAATAATAATACCACCTCTGAAGGATCGCCCATTTAAGAATGAATATTTATTATTATTGAATGCAACTTGGGTAGAAAGCTTTTATTGTTCCCATTCTCATATCGTTGTGAACAATGATTTCAGCAATGTTTATAACCAAAGACAAATTTTGTGCAAGACTGTCAATTGTGAAAGATACGCAGATGTACCTCTCTGAAAGTGTGCCAAGAACTGAGTTTCTTGTAAGAAAGAGCCAAGATAATTCATTTCATTAAAAAGGGACATTAAATTAAATTAAGTTTATTTCCAACATAGGCACAAAGCCAGGAGAATAAAATAGATATTACGCAATCTCATTGTGCGTTAAATAAGAATTTAAACGCATTCTTTCTATAATATTGGTTTCAAATTTTGGTACAAGGCTAGCAAGTTTGGGGGAGGGAGTTAAGTTGATTACATCGACCCCAGTACTCAACTGGTACTTATTTTATCGACCTCAAAATGATGAAAGGTAAAGTCCACCTTAGCAGAATTTGAATTCAAAATGTAAAGATGAATGAAATGCTGCTAAGCACTTTCCCCAGCTTGTTGCCTTCATTCATTCTATAATAATGATGTATAGAAAAGGAGCAAGGGATATATGGAGTCTCCTGACATCATTTGTTCAGTGCTCATCAGGGAAGACTTCTTCACTGAAAGCACTCAACATTTTCAGAAACAGTCCAAGAGGAGATTTACTCTGTTTTCTGCACATGAGTAATATTGAAAGAATGTATTTACATTCTCATTGTATTTAACCCACATTGAGCTGTATCGTAACTTAAGTTTAATTGCCAATTTATTGGTTATTATGTTTTCATTGGTTAGCTTCACAACTATGCTTGGGTTCACTTTCCATGGATCACTTCTACAACCATTATAATCTAGCCTGAAGTTTGAAGACTTTTTAGTATTCTTCTAAACAAATATCTTTTCCCAGAACCACTTGGGCCATCACGGGAAAGTATATTATTGGATCAGATTCTGATGGCTCAGAGATGCTGGCCATAATTTTGTTATATGCCATACACTGTTCTTTTTTGTCTCCTAATGTGTATATGCACCAATATCACTTGGTCCTGTTTCAAAGTACTTTTCATTCAGTATAGAATCATACTCCAATCTGACAACTTGGGAATCTGTAGGAGCAACAAAAATATTTTCAAACCTTTTTCCTCATCTGAAAACCGTGATGACAACCATATTGCATTTGATGTTCCCAGCATTCAAGTGATTCTCTATATCCAGTGAAAGTATTTTGTCAGTTATTCATTATACTTCTTGTATAACTGAAGTAGTTTTGCCAGCTCGCAGTGCATTAGTTTGCTTACAAATATACTTTACACTTTCCTCAGAGCTATCAAGAAGATTATGCAGTTAACTTTATAACATCATGAAGAACATTGTCATTCGCATCAACATACTGGATAATTCCCATTCATTTCCTCATTCTTTAAATGATGTTATGCATTATGCATTTAGTAGTAGAAGTCTGAGGCAATACTGGTCATTGCTTTTTGGGTTCACATGAATCATTCAACCGATTGTAAACATCATTGATCTCTTAGTCCACTTACATTGTTGTAAATTCCAAGTGTTTTCATGAAGCAATTCAAGATAAGTACATGTGTCATTCTTCACATGGAAACATTGAGTTGATAGAATTTTCTCTTCTAGCTCTTTTTTACTCAGCTTTTCTTACTCAGTTGCATTACTTGATACATAAATATTTTGTTCATTTTCCAGATAGAAAATTAATATTTGCACACCCAGATATATCAGCAACTGAATCCGAGAATCATTGATTTGATGTTTGTTATCTTCATCATGTATAATACTTAGCCTGAATATGGTTACCACGTTTGGTTACATATTTGAATATGTACTTTATTAACTTCCCTGTGAAACAAATTCAACATTGAACATTTTCCTACAAATACGGATTTTATACTGAAACATGTCACTTGTCATAAACAAATGCGCGAGTAATGTTTTTGGACGTTGTACATTCTCATCAATTCTATTGTGGGCAGCTGTCGGATGTAGCTATAGTTTCAATAAAGAACTCCATAGAAAAGCAAAAGTAATAGAGCTTAGTTTGAACTATTTGCATGTGCATACATGCTGCATTCGGATTAATGGTCCACATGGGCCATGAAGCATGCAATTTGCAAGGAGGAACTGTTCAGGAATTTCGAATTAATGTAAGTACTTAGCAAACACAATTTTTTCCATAATTTGCCTCATTTTTGGAACTCAACCACAGAGACTATTTCCTCCACTTGCCCGAACATATACGCATTTTGAAACTGATCATATTAAAGACTCCTGCACACTGGACCAGAGGATCAGCTGTTGCTTGTTCATGTTGCATCTGTTCAGTGATTTACGGAGCATACAAGGTTACATGTAAATATAATAAAGAGACTTGGTTTCCTAAAGTATTTTACAATAGCAATTGCGTTAAGGTAAAACTTTTGCATGTGTTGTGTTCTCCCTGTAAATGAGGACTGTAACACTACTAATGATCCAGTCTCCCCAGCTGAATGATCATCACTTTTGTCCATATACTCATATAGTTTTGCATGCATTTCTGTTTAATTATTAGAACAAAAATTTTCTAGCAATCCATCAACTTTTGCATACTTGCCCATCATACAGTTTTGCATCAGTCTTCCAGAGTATTTTGGTACAGCAAAATAATTTTCACAAACTATTGCCAATGTATCAGTGCTTAACATTCAAAACTTTGCCGGTCCAGTAACAGATGAAGGCCAAGATATATCAGGTGACTTTAGCCTATATTTCAGCTAATCATTGTTCTGGTGCATTTCTATAGTGAGGTAATCAGATGGATTATTCCATGAAGTGTTGCACCAGATCATGGTTAAAAATTGAGATGCACAAGAAATACAGACCAGAAAATGGCAGAGAGCCAGGAAGCCAGGGCATCAGCAGGGGTTTTCTTGATCAACCAGCAGCTATACCTCACTGACATTGTGTTGAAAGATCTCCTCTTGCTGCGCATAACATTTTTCTTTCTTACACACTAGCTGCAGCCATTCAGCATAATAACTTCTGTAAAGTAACAGTTGTAACATCAATCAGTAAAACAACACACACAACATTGTTAGCAAAATCAAAATATTGCAAGTGGTTTTATATGGGAGCAGAACACAGCCAGACCACATAATACAGTTCCTAACTAACCAGATCCACAGCATTATAGGTAGAAGTTTTCTTTTTAAGTTCAGGTTTTATATGATATCATTCACCATTCGAAATATGAAACTACAATGCACAATAGATAATATAGCTTACGTAACTACTAAATAGATTTTCAATCTCTTTCTTCATGCTTCTATAAAACGTTCTGTCATTCCCACTAAATATTTTTGCCTATTCCATAAAGTAAAGTATACCTGCCACCTCAGAAGCTATTGGATATGTATAAGTATTATCACGTTCAGCCGCATTGATTTCCATATGAAAATTCTGTATATTTGCTGCATCTGCTTCTGACATGGATTTATATTGCACACAGAATAGATTGTACACCTGGATTAACCTTTGTGGTATTATTAACCTTTGTGGTTTGTGGGATACGTGAGAAGCATTTGTTTGCTGTGTTTCAGGATTATAAGCATAAGGTGGATCGGTATAGGGATCTAGTAAAAAACCGTTTGGAGTTTGGTGTCTATCTCTGCCTTGGATACGATACACTTATAGTCGACTAACATTAATTAGATGCAGTTACGAATATAATTAATCTATACAATTATTTTTAAGCTTGAGATTCATTCTTCCAGTCTCTTTTATCAAAGCTCTAGCTTACTGGAACTTAAACCAACTCAGGCTGTCAAGCAGTGATAGGAGACAAAAACATACACACAAATACATACATACATACACATATATATATATATATATATATATATATATATATACACGAGTGGCTTCTTTCAGTTACCTTCTACCACATCCACTCACAAGGTTTTGGTTAGCCTGAGGCTATAGTTGAAATCACTTGTCCAAAGTACCACACAGTGCAGCAGAACCCGAAACCATGTGATTGAGAAGCAAATTTCTTACCATACAGCCACGTCTGCACACACACATACACATACACACACACACATGCACATCATCCTCATCATCATCGTCCTAACACCAACCACTCCGAGAGTGTAGTGGGTGCTTTTACATGCCACTGGCATGTGGGCCAGTCAGGCGGTACTGCTGACGGCCATGTTCAAATGGTGTTTTTTTGTGTGCCACTGGCAATGACCTCGCTTGAATGTTGTACATAAATCTATCAATATATTTATTCATATATATCATCATTTTTACACAATTTCTGCAATGCAGGCATGGGGCATGGGACAGAAGCATCATAATAGGCTGTGTAAGGCCACACTACATAGCTGTATATGCATATACATACATACATACATACATACATACACATATTAATATATGTAAACACAAATATATATACATATATATGCACAAATATGCATACATACATACACACACACATACACATATATATTGTGAGAGTTTACAAGAAAATGAAAGATGAAAAAGGGTGTGTAAACAACAAACAGATGTATTAGTTTAATGCTCGGAAAGTGAGAAAGTCTTTTATGTTTTCAGCCTATGCTCTTTGACAGAAAGGAACACAGAAATAAACAGGGGGAGAAAATAGAAAAGGTTTAGTGGTTAGTGATCTATCATAACCCCGAATAGAGGGGTCACACAGGAGAGCTAGGAAGAAGGGGAGATAATAAAGTAGTGGTGATTCCAAAACGAAGGTGTGCATGCATGTGTATGAGAGAGTGTGTACATACACACTCTCTCATACACATACATGTGGAAGGGGGCTGGTGACCTTGACGTGTGCGCGTGTGCATGTGTAGGTTTGTGGATGATGGTGTAGGTGCTGGGAAGTGGTCAGTGCTAGTGTGTGCGCTGGTGTGGGTGCTGGGAAGTGGTAATGCTAGTGTGTACAGGGTGGTGTGGTGTAGTATGGTGGTGTGTGGCGTGGTGGTATGTGGTGTGGTGTGGTGTGGCAGTGTTGGGGTGTGATAGATGAGGTCCCATTTAAGGGAAATATTAATTATACTTAGTCTGAAATTTTGTTTTTATTAAATAACTAAATTATTGCTTTGTTCCCTACTTTCAGTCTTCAAGAAAATGAAGAGTAATATGCTTCAGGAGAGTGTGTCAAGTTATTGTTGAAAATTATTTCTCACCTGACACAAATATTTCAGAACAGTATATTACTTGGAGCAAATAAATTTCAATTACTGTGAAATCAAGGAAAAAATTTAGATGAATTTATTGATTGGAACTCATATATATTTTTTCATATTTTATAATTTTAAATGTTTGTATAATTATTATAATGCTTTTGTGTGTGTGTAAATATTTGTGAGAGTTGCATATATGTGTGTGTTTCTTTATTCATAATGTTCCTTCTCTTCTACAATATTTTGAGTTCATGAAAAATAATTTCTGTATTTTAAAATAATTTTATTGAATAATATTAATCCTTTTAATAATCTATGTCTCTCTTGCTCTCTCCCTCACCCTCTCTTTCTCTCTCCCTCACCCTCTCTTTCTCCATGCTTGTTGTGCATGTGTGTGTGTATATATGTGTGTATATGTGTGTGCGTTCTTATAAATTGAGGATATAATCATTAAAATGGTTGTATCAGTGGCTAGTGTATAGAAAAAGAGGATCATATTGGCAAAATTAATTTTGAAGTACATAATTATAAAAGTATAATTATAATTAAGGGTGCTTGAATGTCAGTGCTTATTTGCTAGAGGTAGATATCAAATACCTACAATTCGCTCTAAATTTGTTCTCGATTTGTTCTCTACCCAAGGCTGGATGCGAGGTAATGAGCAGGATATATATATATATATATATATATATATATATATATATGCATGTATGTATGTACACACACATATATATACATATTTTTATATATATATATATATATATATATATATATATACATATTTAAATATATATATATATATATATATATATATATATGTATGTATGTATGTATGTATGTATATATATATATATATATATATATATATATATATATATATATATATATATATATATATATATATACATATTTATATATATATATATATATATATATATATATATATATATATATATATGTATATATATATATATATGTAAATTAATAGTTATCGCCAAGCCAACATGGCAGTCCCAAAATTAGGACGAAAGCTGCCGTGAATTTGCTCCAAGAAGCCATCGCCTCTAGCTAGCTATGTGACACACGAAACCTGTGTCCTTTATAACCTTCGAACAGGGGAGGTCAGCAGTGTCCCCCTGCTGGTTTGGCATCTGCAGACTAGACTAGTTTCAGGGTGTTGCCCCTTGTCAATGCAGAGTAGCCAAGCCTTAGCCAGGCGGCGCTGCTGACTATCTGCTCGAAGGTTATTTATCTAATTTCAGTGGAATCTATCCACTGGTTTTCAGAAATAGAGTTATTAATATTTCTAAGTCTCTCTAAAGGAGACTACGGCAGCGGTACTGGAAATTAATAGTTATCGCCAAGCCAACATGGCAGTCCCAAAATTAGGACGAAAGCTGCCGTGAATTAGCTCCCCTGTTCGAAGGTTATAAAGGACACAGGTTTCGTGTGTCACATAGCTAGCTAGAGGCGATGGCTTCTTGGAGCTAATTCACGGCAGCTTTCGTCCTAATTTTGGGACTGCCATGTTGGCTTGGCGATAACTATTAATTTCCAGTACCGCTGCCGTAGTCTCCTTTAGAGAGACTTAGAAATATTAATAACTCTATTTCTGAAAACCAGTGGATAGATTCCACTGAAATTAGATAAATAACCTTCGAGCAGATAGTCAGCAGCGCCGCCTGGCTAAGGCTTGGCTACTCTGCATTGACAAGGGGCAACACCCTGAAACTAGTCTAGTCTGCAGATGCCAAACCAGCAGGGGGACACTGCTGACCTCCCCTGTTCGAAGGTTATAAAGGACACAGGTTTCGTGTGTCACATAGCTAGCTAGAGGCGATGGCTTCTTGGAGCTAATTCACGGCAGCTTTCGTCCTAATTTTGGGACTGCCATGTTGGCTTGGCGATAACTATTAATTTCCAGTACCGCTGCCGTAGTCTCCTTTAGAGAGACTTAGAAATATTAATAACTCTATTTCTGAAAACCAGTGGATAGATTCCACTGAAATTAGATAAATAACCTTCGAGCAGATAGTCAGCAGCGCCGCTTGGCTAAGGCTTGGCTACTCTGCATTGACAAGGGGCAACACCCTGAAACTAGTCTAGTCTGCAGATGCCAAACCAGCAGGGGGACACTGCTGACCTCCCCTGTTCGAAGGTTATAAAGGACACAGGTTTCGTGTGTCACATAGCTAGCTAGAGGCGATGGCTTCTTGGAGCTAATTCACGGCAGCTTTCGTCCTAATTTTGGGACTGCCATGTTGGCTTGGCGATAACTATTAATTTCCAGTACCGCTGCCGTAGTCTCCTTTAGAGAGACTTAGAAATATTAATAACTCTATATATATGTATATATATATATATTTATATATATATATATATATATATATATATATATATATATATATATATATATATATATATATATGCATATTCATATATACTGTAAATGCAGTGAACCACAAAAACAGGAGATGGACAGTGTTTAACAGATACTGTATTAACTTAACGCTTAAAATGAGAGTCTTAACTTTAACCGTTCATCTGAAGATAATGGAAAAATGAGAAACAGGAAATGTTGGTAAGAGGAAAATAATGAACGAGTTGTTAGGAGACAGTCAGAAATGTGGTTCTAAGGTGGATTTAAGAAAGGAGAAAGTACACATGTATATATGTGAGTACAGGCCTGTACCTGTGTGTTTTATGGAAAAAATATGTGTACAAGTGTCCATGTCTGAAAGTATAGGCATAGGTTATCAGAGATGGAAGGCATTGGTATATGTGTTTCTAATTGTTGAATGTGAGGAAAGCCTGAATGTGAAACAGTGGGAGCTGGCATGTGAGATAAAAGGGAAGACAAGAGGAATTTAGATGCCATGATAGAAGTGTGTACAAGTGTTTGTGTGAAAGACAGTTACATGGAAGGTGAATATGAACAGAAGAAGTGAAAGTGAGAGAATACATGTGAATTCAAGAGAAAAATATGAAAATCGAGAGCGAAAGAAATTACAAGCTTGTTGAGAGAAGAGAAAATGTTCAAAGACTACATAAAACTGGAGAAAAGTTCCAAGAGGCTGGAATGAGAAACTTCACCATCCACAGATTCTCCAGACTTTGTAGCTGATGCACATTAAAAAAAGTTTGTTTTCTCTTCATTTCCTTTCCTCTGAGAAAAACGATTCTCAATCCGACATGTACACACATATCTATCCCATTTTTGTTCCTTCTTCCATGTGCCTCACCTAAGTAAATTTCTTTATCCGTTCCTCACCATCGTTAAGGGACTCTTTTCAACATCCAAGAAGTTTCCCTGGTGTTGTGAAACACACACACACATATAAAACAAGCGTATAAATGAAAGAAATAAGCCCTCAACACATGAACTGAAGTTTGTATGTTGATTTCAAATTTTGGCAAAAGCCCACCAAATTTGAGGAAAAGGAAAAGTCGATTATATCTACCTCAGTATTCAACTGGTACTCACTTCATCGACCTCGGAAGGATGAAAGACAAAGATTCACAAATGCATTAAAGCATATCAGATCAGTTGGACACAACTTCTGGGTGTGAAAGCAATTGTCATTGTGTGTCATTTGGTGATGCCCATTTTCGTTAACTATTTCGGATCATATGGTGGAATAATATTGTGGTGACTGATGGGAATTGTTCTATAGTTGGTAAATGTTGTACAATACAGTCGTATTATCCTCTGCTTTCATTAGAAATTCCAGTGAAGTTAAAATTAATTCAAGATTATAGAATATTATCAACTTTCTAAGGGCTTAAAACTAGCTGACTGGAGAGCTCTGTTGTTGGCAACAATAAGGTAGTTTGTTTTCCTTGTTAAGAATACTGCGAGTTGCTGCAGTTAACATAGTTTCTCACTGAAACAATGATGCCACATGTGCTTCAGGCGAGTCAGAAAGAGACCTTGTAAAAAACTGTTCTAGGTTATAATTTGAGGGACATCTCCCATGTACTGAAGCCTATCACAAAAAAGGGAGTGCGAGGTTAAGTCTTTAATATACCTAAACTTAAATTAAGGCATATACTGATTGGGTCTTTGCTGAAATTATTGACTGTAAATCCTGTGTTGGTTACCAAAATACTATATGAGAAGAATAGGACTCCCCCTATAGATCACAACATTTCAGTTGATAAGTGAAATGATTCTGAAGTTAATCCATCTGTATATCTACATCTGAAATCAGCATGAATATACTGCAAAAAAATATATATATATAACAAAGTGTCGTTGCAAAGCAGTGTGTAAGCATAAGCAGAATAAGGTAAGTTGAAATGTTTGTCACATATTTCAACTGACCTAATTCTGCTTATACTTACACACTGCTTCACGCTGACACTTCATTATTTACCTTGGTCAGGCAATCTACTAGTGCATATCAGTCAGCTATGGATTTATTAAGTTTGTTCAGAGTTGCCTCTCTTAGGTACATCTCATTGACAAGAGTCAAAAAACTTGAAACATTGATGTCTGTGATTCCTAATAGATGGCAACATTGAACGAACCAGGTGTTTTCACACCTTTTTACCATAAGAGAGATTATTTTTTTCACAGTAACTGCAGTGTATTTGCCTTTGAGCAGTTGAAATATATGACAAACATATATCAATTTACCTAATTCTACTTATAAGATATATACTTTGTACCAGTATATATATATATATATATATATATATATATATATACACACATATGCACACACACACATACTCACACACACACACACACACATATGCGCACACACACACACACACATATGCAAACACACACACACACACTCATTCACACACTTGCTATAAATGATACTATTTATCCAACTATGCTTCACATTTTATTATAATTACTGTCCCTTATCACCACCTCTCTGTTCTACTCCTATTTCCTTCACTTCGCCCATTCAGTGTGTCCAATTCACTCCCCATCTCTAATCATCTATCATTCTCTTTTTACATTCTTGAGAACGCAGCTACCCACTCACTCATTTTGTTCCTCTACCCCTATTATCTCACTTTTATCCACCTTGTACCTTGTACACCCTCACCATCTCTCTTTTCCCTCTCTCACTCTCTCTCTGATGCATTCACTCTTCCTCTCTCTTTCTCTCACACACACGCTCATTCTCTATCTCTCTTCTCTCCAGCTGGTAATTCATGTATCACCTCTTCAACAAAACACCTGTTTCTATCTCTCTTTCATTCTTTTACTTCATTCAATATTATGTTCCACTCAGTTGAAGGGTATTGTCTTACAGGTACTTGGTGACCTCATCAGTGTCAATGTCACTAAAATGTACTCAGCACACTCTGTAAAGTGTTTGGCATTAGGAAAGGCATCCACCTGAATAAACCCTGCCAGAGTAGACACTGGAGCTTGGCACAATCCTCTGACTTGTTGGTTCCCATTGAGCTGTCCTACCAATGCCAGCATGGAAAAGATGTTGAAAATGATGATAATGATGATGGTAGTGGTGGTGATGAAGGCGGTGGCAGAAGTGATGGTGGTGGAAATAAAGCTTGTGCAAGGCAAATAAAACGAAATAAATTTCAACAAAAAATTATTAGACGAAATTCTATTAGAAATGCAGCACACACTTTCAACTATGTGTCAATGAAATACGCCATTTCACTAGTCAAGCCTTGGCTCTGATAATAAACCCATTAGGTTTTCATTAAACCATGTTATTAACTGCAAGCCAGTACCAGGTAACCCCAATCTATGCTTTATATCACACTCACAATGGCAAACGTATGAATCCTTAGCCTCATGAATACACCAACAATCCAATGGTTTCAAATAGAATAGCTAGGAGGTCACACGATAATGGTTACATAATTATGAATATCATCACTATCCCTTTCTTGATCATGATGGGCTCACAATTACCTTCGCCACCTTCTCCAAACAAGGCTTGACCACTGTATCCAGCATTTTATTGTTGTCATGGCACTGACCTAGAGGCCTTGTGGTTTAAAATGAAAAGGCATAATAAGGTTTTCATTACTCTTGATCTCAGGACCATCAAAGACAATGTATACTTGGTTTTTACCATCAATGTTATCTCTTTGTCTTCATGCATAGCCACCTTCGCTTTCTTTGTTCAGCTCTAGTCCTGGTTAAAATTCATATTGGAGAAGAACCAGATCATGATTGGTGTCTGAGGTATTTGAGCCTGTTCAGAAAGCACTTTAACTGAATAACATAGCACTTCTTGCTCTTGCCAAACATGAACTGCTCACTTGACATCAAATAAAACTTGTATCTGAGGTCATATCTGATGCATTACATGTGACATAGCACGTATGTGTAATAGTGGACGTTGCTATCTTAGCTGCTTGATGAAAACTATCTTGAAGCTGCTGGGGTTGATGTTAAGTATGTCCAGAATCTTTAGCACAGTGTGATTCTCTATTTCAAGTGTCTAATGGAGTCTGCCATGTTTATGTTAAGGAATATATCTGAAAGAGAATAGAAATAGTTAAAATTTTGTACACCCCACATAATATTCAGGTTAATCCAGAATTTAAATAAAGTTATTAAGCTCTATGTCTTTGTGCTGAGTTCTCTGTTGCTTAACACTATTTATCATACATATATCTACAGAACACACAACATACACACACATATCTATGTATCAGAGACCCCCTTCGGACATGAATGACCATGAGATTGCACCTAGAAAGTCACAAGTCCAGGCAAGGTTGTTTATGGAAGACCAGCAGTCACCTATGCATACCAGCCTCCTCTCTCCATGCCACTAATGTTATCCAAGAGAAAAGCAAAGGTCGATACAGCTTGGCACCAGTGACTTCACAACTCATTTATACAGCTGAGTGAACTGGAGCAATATGAAGTAAAGTGTCTTGCTCAAGAACACAACATGCAGGCTGGTCTAGGATTCGAACTCACAACCTGATGGTCGTAAGTTCGACGCTCTAACCACATATTATAAGCTATATGTATAATACATATATAATAAGCAAATGCAAATATACTAAGTAATACACACATATACACATGAAATAGTTTATCTGCATAGGTGTATATAACTTTATTCATAAAAAAAGTTCATAAGTACATTCATGTAAGAGGTGTATGTAGATAGTCTTGTGCATATTCAGAATCATTTGATAAGACATTGTTTTTATCATGAATTATACAAATGTATTTTTGCTGTTCAGTAACATTTTTTTGGTGGGGAATTACACATAGATCTGACACAAGCATATATATTTATATAAATAAATATGTATAAATTATATTCATAAATACATATGTGCATGTTTTGTGTGTGTATATATATCTATATGTATGTATATACATATATACATGTACATATGTATATGTATATATAATATTTAGAAATGTATATACACATACACATGTGTATGTTTATGCACGCATGTGCATCTGTGTGTGTGTGTGTGTGTGTGTGTGTGTATGAACTCGGAACAATAAACGCTTGCTGGAGTGGCTAATCCATCAGATAGTAACTAATGATACATATAAAATGACTGCCTCCAGTCATATGGATACATCCTTTGCTGGCTTAGACTGATTCAGACATGCTTCCATTAGATAGCCAACTCAAATGAAATGATAATCAAGTGCCTATAAGCTGAATGCATCATGGGTAATTAGATAGTTTAAGACTAATCTGATTTTTTTTAGAGAGTGGCAGAAGTGGATATATCTTGGTATAATATTGCTAAGGGCACCAAAGTGAACATAAAAACTCAGACATTAATGGCAGTAGCAACACAGAAATCATATTTTGCTTTCTTTTTGCATAAAGAAGCTATTGAAATATGGTGTTGGCAATGGCCAAGACAATGGATTATTTTAGTGAAGGTTTTATCATAACTAGTTTCATATTGCATGTTTCTGAATTCTGTTATAAATGACTTTGCTTTTGCCTCGTTGGATCATTAAAAAACAAATATCACTAATATTCTAATTTTCTTTTCCTTCCTTTTTATTTTCTTTTTGTTTCCGTTTTTATGAGAATGGATTTGTGTTAAGGGGAAAAAAGTAATATAAAATTAAATATACATATATATATATACATGTTAAAAAAAATGGCAACTGCTCTGGTACCAAAAGTGTTATATGTGTATATGTATGCATATATGTATATTTCTATATGCATATGTTTGTGTAAGTATATACAGTGAGAAAGGAAAAGAAAGAGAAAGAGTGACATACATATTTCTATAGGTATTTTTATTATTGATGGTGCTTAACATATTTTAAATTTCTCATCTTAAATACTCAGTTAAGTTTGAATATATGTACTTGTTAATAGTGACGTCTGAATAGAAATAGTTCATTTAAAATGAACAGAATTTAATGCTTTGAATTGCAAATATTTATCAAATTCTACACTTTCCATAAAAATATACAATGAAAATATATTTCAGTCAATTACAGCTATAAGTAATTTTGGTTATAATACCCAAAATGTGCAAGAAAAGTTGAAAATTTAACCTAATGAAAATGGTGATTAACTGTTTATTATAATGCCAAATAAAACATAACGATACTATTTTAAAATCTTTAATCAATACAAATGGGTTTTTCAAACTTATGTGTTTATGAGTTAGGTGATATTCATGCACACAACTTCAACACCAACCTATATTCCAGAAATTTCATTGATTTTTCAGAGACTTAAGACAATATGTTAAAAGGAAGGGTGAATACATCTAGTGTTGATAATACATATTTAAAGAAGGTTATAAAGAATCAGCAAATATACATTAAAATGCAGGAAATCCTTAAATTTGTCCCTGAGTCCTTCAAATACCCAAAACAGATTTAGTAGATATAAATTGAACTATAGTTCCTCTGAGCCTATCCACTCCAATAAAAATGTATCTAAGCTTATATATACTATTTGGTTAAAATTTTCTTGTACCATCTAATAAATTTTGAAGTGAGTGTTATTTTGATCTGAAATTCATGTTAGACATAGAGAAACATATTATGACAATTGATTTTCTATGCTAGTTATAAAAGTATTTCTGTAATTTATAGAGCTTGCTCCTTAATTAATTGCAGCCTTAGGTTGACTTATATTTTAATGATTATACAATAAGAAGCAAGATAACAAAGAATTTTACAATCTGTTAAGGATATAATTGCTTGTTTTTGAGAGATTTACTTAGTGTTCTCTCTCTGTATAAATCTTGTATCACTATTTATGATTGATCAAAATGTGTATGTGTAACATACACATATTGATATATACATATACATATGTATGTAAGTCATTATTCTGTTTTATTTCAAGATTACTTGCCAATGAGGAAAGAGCTGGTTTCTAACCTAGATCCAAGGCTCTTTCATTGGAATTTCAACATCAACAGGGTATTTTTGTATGTATGTCTGCATATCTGCAGATTTGCGTGTTTTGTTTTATGTATGTATTTTCATGCACATAGGTGCATATCTATATATGCTCATATCCATTTAAATGATAAACTTCTGGAAAGTTTTTCAGATTTCTACAGTTCCAGTGATGGCTTGAATATGTAGCTTTCAAATCAGCTTTCTTCTTTCTGGTTTTGAAGAGTTTAATTTCTCAAGATTGGTATTTAGGCAGTGTGTTACATATCACAATGCACTGATAATTACAGGCAAAAACCTGAACTTGTAATCTAGATAAAATAACTGCAAATTTGTCAATAATTCAGCATAGACAAGTCTTTGGCAATAGTAGAAGACACTTGCCCAAGGTGCCATGCAATGGAACTGGACCCAGAACCATGTGGTTGGGAAGCAAGCTTCTTACCACACAGCCACGCCATATATATATATATATATATATATATATATATATATATATATATATATATATATATATATATATATATATATATATATATATATATATATATATATATATATATATATATATATATATATATATATATATATATATATATATATATATATATATATATATATATATATATATATACACAAATTAAAAGAGTAAAGATTTATCAATTTATTAATTTATTAATAAATCAACAATGAAAACACACAAGACTTTGAAATAAACAACTGAGGTTATAAAATGAAATTGATGATCATCATTCCTGTATCATATTTTTGAAGACTACATTTATTGAAAGAGTGTCAACTGCTTATCATTATAACTGTGATTATTAAGATACATTTAAGTATGTTTTAAAAGTAATAGATTGAAATATAGATAGATAAATATATAATTAGACATATAGTCTGAGAGAAGAGACAGAGAATATGAAAGATAGATTAAGTATAAAAGTGTACGATAAAATGATTAAAAATGGTGGATAGGCTGCGAGTGAAAGAGTAATTATATGCAAAAGAAATTTCAGCGTATTTACTGACATTTCACTCCCGTTTTGATAATTATATCTCCTCTCACTCTCTATATCAGCTAAATTAACCTTTATCTTAGATGTCATCTAAGACATCAGGGTGAATATATAGTATGTTTTGCTGGATGTGCAATGTCAATGTGCATGTAAGACAGTGTAAGCATCTTGAGTGAAAAGTTAGGCATAAAAGGCATCAGATGTGGTGCAAGAGAGACAACTGTGCTGGTATGGCGCCTATGAAAGAGGACAGCTATGTAAAAGAAGTACCAATATCTAACTATGGAGGGGAACCTGTGCACGTGGTAGATGCAGGAAGACATGAGACGAAGTGGTGAAGCATGATCTTCGGACATTGGGCCTCACGGAGGCAATGACAAGTAACTGAGATCTATGGGAATATGTCATGCTTGAGAAGACTTGTCAAGCCAAGTGAAATCATGGCCGATGCTGGTGTCATGCAACTGGCACCCGTGCCAGTGGCACATAAAAGCACCCATTCCAGTGGAATGTAAAACGCACCCATTACACTCTTGGAGTGGTTGGTTTTAGGAAGGGGCATCCAGCTGTAGAAACCATGCTAAATCAGACTAAAACTTGGTGCAGCTCTCTGGCTTTCCAGTTCTAGTCAAACAGTCCAACCCATACCAGCATGGAAAACAGACGCTAGATGATGATGATGATGACGATGATGATGATGATTGGAACACTGGTGGAGCTGATTTTCATTGTTTTGAAATGATTGGCTACAAGGTTGCCTTGTACACTAATAGAAGCTTTTTGCATATGTAAAGGAAATGGTTGACTGTGACCACAACAAAATAAGTTCCTGAAAATAAATTTCTACTCAGAAATCTTGATGGCTGTTTCCATTTTCTGAACATTTCACTTGAGCACAATCAGCAATTTCTAATACAATTAGTGTAAACAGTGGCCTTAAAAATAAATTAGATTCTATCAAACCTTAAATTGAAGATGAACTGTAACAAATCAGTAGACTTTTCACCTTCAATCTGAACATGAATATATACATGTTGCATAGACTGCCAAATGTGTTGGTGGTGTGTCCCATATAATTCCTTTGTTTACTTTTTCCAGATGTTATGCTTGCTTTAGAGAGGATCAATCCACTAATTGAGAAATTTGAGGGATGTTTTCAAATACAGTCAAGATATGTGGATCAGATTTGGTGGGATGTTTGTCTATTTGATTATGAACGGCTATTTGAGAAGTGAAACTGCCCAGACAAGTTCATTTTCAAGCTGTTGATGTTGAAAAGTATGAGTAAGACTAGGAAATTAGATTGTAATAAGATAATAAATAATTCATGGATTGTTGATGCTATTCACTACGAGTTTCTTTTGAGCTGTATATAGATGAAATATTTTTGCACAGTTAGTGTATGGTTTGCATCATGCAAGAATTCTCTGCTTAATATCTAGATCAATATAATATTCTTTTAAATATCAAAGGCCATGTGATAATGTTGTAGGCTTCTTTTCTATGTCTCGAAATGAAGATGTATAATTGAAGCAGCATTTTCTTAAATTCATGTTTCTAAATGTGCAGTTTGCTACTGTTATTTTGTAGGCTCATGTCATATCTTTTATGTTGGGAGTACAGTTGTGACTCCATTTTAGACTGTTCTTATTGAATAGTTTTCTGTAAAGTGGTAAATGAGAAAAACTCATATATTAGAGCTAGGAATGTTTTTGCAGTATTTAACTTTAACAGTATTTAACAACATTTAAAGGAAATATATGCCTGGACTATCATTAATGTTTAAAGACAAGATGTTAGGGAATGTGAATAATCTTATTTTCAAACCGCTGCTTTTGATTGCATGATTCTGACAATTTCTAAAGCATTATGATAAGGTACTAGCATATTGAAGATATTGTTAAATGTTTGGAGATTTTGCTAATGTTACTTATCAGTTTTTAAAAACTATGATTGGGTGTCAGGAGTTAATATTAACATATGCTAATATTTTGTTTTTCATTGATTTATTGTATAGTTGTATTTATCTGCAATTAAATTTAGAGCAGTGACAATCAAAAAATGCAGAATTTAAGAAACCTACTTTAGTAGTAGTGACTATTTTGGTCGTATATTTTAAAGATCTTAATAAGCTGTTTCCTTAAGATAGCATGTGCCCACTGGCATGGTGAGATACAAGCAGCCCATCTCACTATGATCCAATATTTTAGGTGGTATTTTCTCACTTTGTGCTTAGCATATATATGAAAACATATTAAAGAGAGACAACACAATTCCACTCAGAGAAATCATCACACAATAAAAATTAAAACTAGCTGCTCAATTTGCCAGAACAATGCAAATTTAAACCAACTTGCAAAATGACACCACCAAATGGAACAAAAAAGAAAGGAAGACCAAAAATCTATATGGCACAAAGCATTCATAACTGACATAAGAGAGATTAATATCACATGGCTAGATGCAGAGAAAATCTGTAGCCAACAGAAACCACTGGAATCAGCTCACTGCCTAATGTGCTTGTGAGCATAGGCAAACCTGATATCAATAGTGTGTTTATGGAGGCAAAGTGGTCGAGCTCCTGGGCCTCATGGAGGCAAAGTGACTGAGTTTCTTTTGAGTGTTGGGTCTCAAGAATGTGAGGTGGTTGAGTTCCTTTTGAGTGTTGGGTCTCATGGAGGCAAAGTGGCCAAGCTCCTTTCAAGTGCCGGGCCTCACGGAGGCAATGATCAAGACCTTTGGCATCATCGTGCTTGAGAAGACCCATCAAGCCAAGCAAATTCACAGTCATGGCAGATACTAGTATCATGCAAATTGCACCTGTGCTGGTGGCATGTTAAAGCACTCATTACACTCTTGAGTGGTTGGCATTAGGAAGGGCATCCAGCTGTAGAAAACCACATCAAATCAGAATGGAGCATAGCGTAGCTTTCCAGCATGCCAGCCCAGTCAAACTGTCCAACCCATGCCAGCATGGACAATGGACGTTAAATGATGATGATGATGAGGATGATGATTATATATGTATATATATGTATGTATATATATATATATATATATATATAGACCAATGAGTTCACATATTTATCCATAAATGAATGTCCCATTACTGACATCAAATTAACTTTGGGAATCTGAATTTTTCAATTTATTTAGAAATCGAAAGATAAAATTAGATGGTGTTAAATTGAGTGAACTTAGAGTTGTGTTTATTATTAAAACTGTTGACCGAACTAATTACTGTACTGCAAGTAATGTATTGCTGAAGGCTGGTTGCATTCTTTATATTATTTTTAATTTCAATTCAAGTCATTCTTGCTAATTAATTTTATCTCTGTTTTTGCAGGATTAATTAATCAGCATTTAAGATTAAAGTCAAAATTCTCATTGTGTCCTCTAAACATAGCAACAACTGCTTTGCATTTGGCAAGCATTCTAACCAATTATCGAATTTGATGTGTGAAATATTGAAAGATTTTGCTTTACTGTTTATATATTATTGTAATTACAACATCATTTTTGTTATTGTAGGTAAATTTTTCATTACACAGTTATTTGTAGATATTGTCTTCTATTTCATTAAGGTTGTTAATTTTATTGTAGAATATAAAATATATCTTGAAATCTTAATAGTGATAAGATTAAATCTAAATATTTTTTGGAATGTACTAATTTACCCATCCCAATACCCAAAAAGGTTAACCAGAGTGGCTGCTCTAATTATAGAGGAACCTCTTTATTAAGACAACCCAGAAAAGTCTATTTTGGATGTCTAGCAAAGAGATGTTGGAATATTGTCAAGCCCAAGCTAGCTGACGAATAGTGTAGATTTGGACCCAGACACAGAAAAGTTCACCAAATATCCACTCTGCAACAGGTCTACAAGAAGTTGTGAAAGTATGGTCTAGAAGTGTATGTTTGTTTTGTAGTCCCTGAAAAGGAATATGGCTGCAATCCATGGGACTTGTTGTGGACGTTTCTGCAGGAGTATGGGATTGATGGGCAGCTTTTTTGTTGCCTTGAAGTCCCTATATGAAAACCCAAGTATTAGTGCTTGGAGAAAAGACTTTAAGTCAAAATCATTCAGTTGGGTGCCACCTCTTGTGCTCATAAACTTTATAGAGAAGACTGACATGCAAAGCAAGGTTGGAAGTTTAGGATCAGTCAGCTGGATTTTTCAAATGACATGGTGCTACTCAACTGGTTGGCAGATGATCTCTTACATGCACTTGATACATTTACTGCTGAGTGCTGCTTGGCAAGAATGAAAATCAATGATGAGAAAACTGAGACACTCATCCTCTCAAAGAGGCCTGCACAGCGCATTCTACATGTGAGTGGAGTCCCACTGAAGCAGATGGAAAAAGCTTAAGTATGAGTGATGGAAGGCAGGAAACTGAATTAGATGCAAGAATTGCACTGAAGCACCAGCTTTAGCATTCAATCATCAGAAGAAGGGATGCATCTGCCCTTACCGACAGTTATGAATCTTGGGTATTGACACAGAGCATATAATCACAAATGGCCTCCACACAGTTTCTGTCTACCAATTTCACTTACAAGGCCCTAAGCTATAGTAGAAGATACATGTCCAGGTGCCATACAGTGGGACTGAACCCAAAACCACGAGATTGCAAAACACGTCTCCTGACCACACTGCATATATATTAATCCACTCAATTTATATACTGAAAACTTCGCAATGTAATCAAAAAGAATCAACTGTTATCTGATGAGTCTCCTAGGCAAGCAGTTAATTTGCTATAGATCAGGTTACCTGAGAATAAAGAGGTATTGTAAATATGCACAATAAAATGTGCTGTTTGACAAAATCGTGTTGCAATATTCAGCTTCAGAATATTTCATATGCATTTAGTTAAGTATATTAAGTGAACACATTTCAAAATTATGATGCTAATTATTAAAGGTGCTTGCATCCAACTCATGCTCAATGCATCACACACAGAACAGACGTGAACAATATGGTAGATATAACTAAACTTTGATGGATTATATGACATTGGGACTAAAATGAATCTGTCTCAACATCATAAGGGCTGAATTTGCTTTTCATGGCATTATAGTAAACATAGCTAATGTGGTTAATAACATAATCAGTAGTATTAAGATATTCTCACACCCCACTGCAAAAGCCCTTACATCTAGTCAAATGAAATCATGATCCCTCTCATCAATATTGACATTAGTTTTAACATTCACAATTCACACCTGCTTTTTTTGTTTTTATTCTCCCTATATTGGCATGGTATATTTGATAACATGTAAGTGATAATATCATTCACTGCACTGCTTAACACCTATTCTTCAATAGTGACATGTTTCATGTGGTAATTCAATAGCAGCTCTCTGCAACACCTTATCATTAGACACTTCTACTGCTTATTTATTCAATTATCATCATTTCTTCAGCACAAGAATATAGTTGAAGCTAATGAGAAAATGCTTAATTTACAGATCAGGCTGTAATCGAGGGCCAAAGTGTAATTTTATCCATCAGTGACAAAACTGCTTATTTTCATTTGAGCACTACACATTTACAAAGCTCTACATCTGCTTCACGAGAGTTAACTTGTCTATGGAACATATCTAAAAGTTATTTGTCTACATAAACACGTTCTTGAAACAAAAAGAGAGATATTTTACTAAGAGATTTAATAGCTGATAAATTGTTAGGTTTAAAAAAAAACTTGCTTTGTTTATTTTTTATCTGAGTTTGGTTGTTTGAAATATATAGCCGGCATTATTTTATCTCTTGAGATGGATGATGTTTTATAGTTTCTTAGAAATCAGATAAATTCATTAATTGTAAAAATGTGATATTCATTAATTCATTGTACTTCTTTTCATGTTTCAAATCTTTTCTTTTCTTTAGCCCAAAGAGTAAGAAGGTTTATAAAGCACAGTATTTAAAAAAAAAATTATCTTTTTCTCTTACTAATTGAAGTTCCAACAGTTTCTTTAATTATTCCTAGTCTAGTCAAGTTATCATGTTTTACTTTGATCAATTTATGGAACATGAGACAAAAGATTGCAAACATTTTTAATCATTTTATCAACTCACAGAAGTATTGAGAGAGAAAAAAAAAAAGAAATTCTCGTGAGAGTTCTTAATTGTTGATTTTGTTTCAAATTTTTGAATGATAGAAGTCTGCATCACTGCATAATTATATAGTACTGCTTAGATAAAAAAAAAAAGAGGAAAAGAACCCAGCATTTTGTGAACAATTAAGGATAATTTTATACATTTGTTTTTGTTTTTTTTTTCCTTTTTTTCTAGTATGAATGAATCTTTAAATGTAAAAAAAAGTACTTGAATGTCTTTATGAGCACTAAAACCCCCTGGAGTCTTAGAAAATTAAAGCTAAAAATCATAATGATGTAGCTGATTGAGTACATTTATGGCAGGTTGGTAAACATGGTAAATGGAATAATTTGCCTTGGTTGAAGTTGTCAACACCATACCTCTAGGCCTGTGCATGTTATCTGAGCATGTGAGTATGTGTGAAAATTTATGGGCATGTGTGCACGTGTGTGTATGCATGTGCGCATGTATGTGTGCATGTGTGTGTGCATGTTTGTTTGTGTGTGTGTGTGAGTGCATTGCATACAAATACATGGTGTTACTGTTATTTAACTCAAGGTCAGCCTTGACTAATGATGATCAAAAGCATTCCAGACATGACTACCTTATAATTCTTTCAAATATATCTAAGACATTATTTAATGTGCATTCTTTTTACTAAATGATGACATGTAAGTCAAGCAATATAGAGAAAGAAAGAGATAGAGACAAACAAATATAAACATTTGGCTTCTATTTTTAGCAGAGAGAGTGATCACGTAAAGCCTCTGACATTGGTTAGTATGATTATATGTATGTATGCATGTGTATATGTGTATGTGTGTGTGTGTGTGAGTAATAGAGAGAGTGTGCATGTGTGTACGTGGAGTGTGCACTTTTAGAATATGTGGCAACAAGTGTCAAATATAATATAAAATGGAGGATCTTCATGGTAACTGTTTATTTATATATTCAAAACTGTGACACTAGACATTATATATAAAATATTTATACCCATCAGGAATAATTTGTCAATATTAATCAAGAACTTCAGAAGAAATTGGAAAACTTCTTTCAAACTATAAAAGATATACCCCAGAGTAAGACTATGCAGTTAAATGCTCATTTCGCAACCACACAATTCCAGATTTGATTCCACTGCATATTACCTTGGGTATATGCTTTCTATCATGATCTTAAGTCGAGTGGAATTTGGTACATACACAGAAATTGTGTGGAAGTCCATCATATATTTATCGATATATATTATATACTTATAAGCAGACACACACACATACATATATATATATATATATATACAAACTACATGTATACATATATATATTTATATATATATATAGGCACAGGCATATATGTGTGTGTGTGTGTGTGTGTATGTATATATCTATGTGTGCATGTCTTTGTGTCTGTGTTTGTTCTCCACGACTGCTTGACAACTAGTGTTGCTGTGTTTACACACCCCGTAACTTAGTGGTTCAGCAAAACAGACCAAAAGAATATGTACTAAGCTTAAAATAAAAATAATAACAAGTCCTGAGGTAAATTTGTTCAATTATAAACCCTTCAAGATGCTGCCCCAGCTTAGCCCCAATCAAATGAGTAAAAGAAGTAAAAAGATTAAAAAATAATAAAAAGATATATAATACACACACACCTGTTTATATATACATCTGTGTGTGTATTGTACAAGTATGTATATCAATATTTACCTCTGCTGGTGCTTTTTATTAGATATTTGAACAGACTAGTGTACCCTATGTGGAAATTCTATGAAAATTGCTGAAAAATATGAGGACTTAAATAATTAAATCATATTTTGGGCCTTGGCACTTCATTAGTCATGTTTCTGCTCACTATTCATATCTTAATCTTGCTGAAGTGTTTTTTCCTCTTTTTGGAAAACGTGTCTTGAAATTTAAATATTTTACCTGGCTTAAATATTTTATTTCTCAAAATAATCATAACCCCCCTCTAATCACTCTGTACCCATCATAATATCTTTAACATTTGCCACCTCTTCACAAGGTCACAATGCTATCAAAGAAGTGCTACCACCCAGACCATAATTGACTACTTTACAATGTTTACATCTCACATTGTCTTACTGATCTGAGTATAAACCTCCATATCAGGCTATGCAGGGTAATGTATTCAATTATATTTTTTCAAATTTCTTTTCATGGCTTAGTCAAAGGAAGAACACATCCATAGCCCTTTTTCAAGCCCTTTCAGACTGGTGTGAGAAAAGGAGGAAGTTATTCTCACACAGAAAATATAGTCAAATGCATGAAACAGTACGACACCCCTAAAGGCACCCAAAAGTCAGATGGAAACATCAAACCATGCAGTAGATTGAGTTTAATGCAACAAAACAAAAATGGCACCTACGTTGGACTTCTGCACAATTTTGATTTACCAAAATGTTTTTGCAAAACTTTGATCACACAGAAGTTATTGTAGAAGATACTTGCTCAAGATTCCACTCATAGAGATTGAAACTAAGTCTACATAGTTACCAAGCAAACTTTTTAAACGAGACGGCCACACTAGCACCCCCATAGATGATATGATTTTGCATTGAAGCAACAGGAATTTTTACTAAGATTGAAAAAGTTTTAAGAGAAGTTTTTCATGAAAAGAGATATAAATAAAACTAAATTAAAAATGTCTATATCAAATTAGAAAAAAATGACATTTATGATCCAGATTTTATAGTCCTTGTATATTTTAAGTTCATTGTAATAATCAGCTTCTTGTAAAGAAAGACACAAGTAACTTCAATGTAATAGACATTAAATACTAATCATTTGCTGAGCATATCTTCAAAACAAATGTTGACAGATACCTATTTTAGTTTACAAATTATGAAATGTTTGGCATTAATATCACTTCCTGGTATTTTCAGATTTACAACTTTCTGAATGTTGCATTAATGCTACACACTATTACTATGAAATCTCGTTGATTGACTCTTTTGTATTCTGTTAGTGTATTGTTTCTTATTTTATTTCGTTTCTGATGACATAGTGAACAGTAACTTCAAAATTACAAGTAAATAAGCTTGGTTTATTAGAAAAGTAGGATATGAATCAATATGACAAACTTTGATGTGGAAATTTAAATAAATCTATATAGTGGGTAGGTTTCGTGCTCCAGGAAGATGTATGTATGTCGGTGGATTACTTATCTTTTGCTTACTTCAGCCTTTGGACTACAGCCATGTTTGGACACTGCCTTGAATGGCTTAGCGAAACAAATTGACTCCAGTATTTATTTCTTAAGTCTGGTTCTTATTCTGTTGGTCAATTTTGCTAAACCACTAAGTTAGCAAGCTGTAAAGAAGCCAACACCAGTTGTCACATTGTGAGGTGGGGAGAAACACAAACACACACACACACACACACACACACACATGTACATACTCATGCATGAACACAGATAGATAGGCAGACAGGCAATCAGACAGACAGACAGATACATTGATACAACAGGCTTCTATGCAGATTCCATCAACCAAATTCACTCAGTCACAAGGTTTTTGTTGTTTTGGGGTTATAGTAGAAGACACTTGCCCAAGGTGCCATGCACTGGGACTGAGCCTGAAACCATGGAGTTGCAAAACAAGCTTCTTAACCACATGACCATGCCTGTACCTATTTGTGTATTATGAAGTAAATGTAAAAAATGGGTGTAGCAGAACAGTTACTTCATGAGAATCAGAGATCAAATAGTTAAGTAGATATAAAATAAGACCCAAGTCCAAAAAAATTGGAGATGTCTGTTTTGGCAATATTTAGATCGTATAAGAGTAGAAGAGTTTGTAAAGTTCAAATAATGTGGGGAGTATGTGAATATTCATATTTTAAATTTGTATTAGAGTAATTTAAATGAAAATCTTCCAGAAAGTGTTTATGATTTTGCAGAAGAAAAATTGTACTTTGTTTATGAGTTTATTTTGGCATGTTCAGATCAAGTTAATCACAGATAAAAAGGTATAAAAATCTTTGAAAGTGGTGGTCTCTTTATTAATACAATATTTTAACTCATTGATGTATTTCCAAAAAGGAGTTACAACTCTTTACTCTCTAATGATTTTTCAGCTTTCCATATATCTTCACCCTAGATGAGGTTATTTTTGGATCTGTTGAAGACATGTTTAAGATTCCAACTATTGACTATGATATTTTTAAATCAACTATAATGATTCACTTGATAGAGGACATTCCTTGGAATAAATCTGCAAAAGGAATATTCTTTACTTTTCTACTCTAGGCACAAGGCCCAAAGTTTTTTGGGGAGAGGGGCCAGTCGATCAGATTGACCCCAGTACACAACTGGTACTTAATTTATCGACCTCAAAAAGATGAAAGGCAAAATCAGCCTCAGTAGACATTTGAACTCAGAATGTAAAGACAGACAAAATACCACTATGCATTTTGCCTGGCATGCTAACGTTTCTGCCAGATCACCACCTTCTGTGAAAGGAACATTAAATCACTTTTTCCCTCTGGATATCAGAGAGAGCATTTCAGATATGTGCCAAGAACCTCTCTTGTTCCCATGCCAGTGTTACAATGAAGCCCAGCGTCTGACAGAACAAGTAGAAGTGGATTATATGCTTTCAATTGCTGTGATGTTGGGTGATATCTGCAACAGTTTGCTCATTTTGTACCTAGGTAACTCACTATCAAGATCATGCAAAAGCTGATGTGCATCCTTCCATACTAAACAAAACCATGCACTGGCATGTCCTAAATTGTTTATTCTGCATTGGTATACATTGACTCATGGTGGACAATTTTTCTGAGCCTCAAGGGTTTGCCAGCAATAATGTTCCATAGGAAATATCTTTATGGATGATTTCTTTTAGAAACATTCTTTTCAATAAATAACTGGTAATGAATTAGCTTGAAGGCATTAATCTTTGGAAACAGATTGTACACCTCAAATAACAGTATCAAGTGAATATGAAACTAAAATTCAGGATCCAAAAACAATATTTTCTGTAAATGCACACACGCTTATGGTTTTCCATGTGTATCATAGAACTTATTTGCTAAATCAACAAATGTTCTATCCCAATTTAATTTAAAGCTTTCTCTGTGGTTGGTTGTCTTTCAAATTCCTGCCAGTTGCTAAGCAGTGTGAACTATCCTTTGTAAACAGCGTATGAATGAATATATACATTAGTACATATACATGCTATCTCAATAATAAATATCTCTTGTAGATACATTCACACATGCTTATGTAACTCCAATCTCACATAGAATGTTTCTATATTAACACAAAATACATGCACTTTTTCAATGGTAATAAAAGATCACAGTGATACATGCTAAAGTAGCAAGTCCCAAAGCAATATTCCAGCTATGATTTCTTCTGGCAATCATATTAAGAATTGTCTTATTGTATCTTGTCTCTTGACATTAGATATTGACTTTCACTAAGCTATGTGTTATAGAATAAACATTTTTATTGAACTATATAATATTGTTTTTTATTCAACCATACACATTTCCACAGGTTATATGTGAACTACACTGGTATATAATAATGTTGTTATATTGCTCTTTCTTGTATGTTACACACATCTCGGTTTGTTATTTAATAAATCTCTATTTAGTATTCATCTATTTATTAATTATCAACATGTGACTAACCTCATACCAGAATATCATTTATATAAATTGTAGTGACTTCTGTCATACTGGCATATGATATAGTGGTTGATTTATGATTATGGGGTCAAGGGTTCAATTACTAGCCTAAGTAATGAATTGTGTCCTTGAGCAAGACATGTAATGTAATGTTACTCCAATACCACACCAGTGTTGGTAGAACTCTCTCTCCCTCTCTTTCCCCCTCTCTCCCACCTCTCGCCCTCTCTCTCTCTCTCTCTCTCTCTCTCTCTCTCTCTCTCTCCTTGTAGCTGCAACACCCCGGATGCTAAGCCAAGTGGGTGAGGGGTGAGAGTATGTCTAAGTTTCCTTGTAACTACAAAGTCACCAAAACAATTAGCAACAGAGTAGTACACACTATCGCCATACACTCTTGTGAGTGGTGGTGATGGATAATATATATATATATATATATATTGCTGCGATACCCTTTGGTGATGACTGAGAATGGGATTGCACCTAGAAAGTTACCCTCCGAAGCACAAGTCCAGGCAAGATTGTTTATGGAAGACCAGCAGTTGCCCATGCATACCGGTCTCCTGTCCCCACGCCACCAGTGTCATCCAAGGGAAAGGCAAAGGCCGATACAGCTTGGCACTTGTGACGTCGCAACTCATTTTTACAGGTGAGTGAACTGGAGTAACGTGAAATAAAGTGTCTTGCTCAAGAACACAACATGCAGCCCTGTCCGGGATTTGAACTCACAACCTCACGATTGTAAGCTCGATGCTCTAACCACTGAGCTGTGCACCTTTATATATATATATATATATATATAGGTGGAGGTGTGGGTGTGTAGTAAGCAGTTTGTTTCCAACCACATGGTTCTGGGTTCAATTCCACTGTGTAGCACTTTGGGCAAAGGTTTTCTACTGTAGCCCTGGACTATCCAAAGCCTTCTGAATGGATTTCATGGACAGAAACTGAAGAGGCCCATCACACATATGTATGTAAGTATATGTGTACATACGTGTGTGTATGTTACTGTCTCCTTGCTTTGACATTGTGTAACAGTTGTAAATAAGTGTCTTTGTCATGCAAGCCGTGTCCTTCCTTCATCTTCCATCAAGACATATGTGGCTATGTGGAAATATTACTTTACTTGTAAACGGGTAAAGGTTGGCATCCAATCTATACAAGAATGAAAAACTGGACGTTAAAACAATGATGATGATGATGTCGATATATATATATATATTGAGTTCATGATTCAGCAAAAAGTGAAAAGGCTGTATCAACACTAGCACATTTAAATCATAATGTGTGAAGCAAATTTCATGGGAAAATGTCTAATCATTATACTATATTTTTAAGGTGAGATGAGTAATTTACATTATGTATACTATTTATATTAGTCAGACTGGTATCTTCATTTTGATCTTTCCTTTAACTACATCTCAGCAGTTGTATGCTCCAACACATGACATCTGAAGAAGGTTGGAGTGTACAACAGCCAAAGCAGAGTGAAAGTAACAATCAAGATGAGGACATCAATCTGACTGATATAAACAGTATACATAATATATTTTTAAGCATTTAAAATCCTCAAGATGATTGGTCCAATATTGAAAAAAGGAACCAATGGAAGGTGTGCAACCTGACCAAATATTGAGTTCATGAGGCAAGCAAAAGGCCATATCAGCATGAGATCTTTTAAATCATAGTGTGTGACGCATATTGCAGCTTGACTTAAATTTTCATCCTTTTTATGATTGTGACTGTGTAAGAATAAATCAATAAGACTAGAAAAGTTGGAAAACATTTGCAAAGATCATACTCACAATGTGGACAGGTGACATGTTCTTCTCATATATGATGAAGTGCATGCCCATGTGTCAGGTTATGTAAGTAAATAAAACATCTGCTCTTGGTTAGATAGCAAACCAAAACAACTTCATGAGTATTACATTTATTGTGAAAGCATATCAGCGAAGTGTTGTAAAGGAACCTTTGATGTAATAGGTCCATATTTCTTTGAAGAAGATAGACATGTAGTAACAGGGAATTCTGATTGCTATGTCTTCATATTACACAAATTACTTTGCCCAGAAATAAATGGGGATTGCGTTAAAAGATAACAAGGGATTTCCTAAGAGAGAGCAATTGCTAATACAGCAAGCATTTCCATGGATGTTACTAAAAAATATGCTTAGCGATTATGTCATTTCTCAAAATAGTTAAATCATGAAATAATGGAACCACACCACATCAAAAGTCAAATTTTGATCAATAAAATGCTCACACAAGATGAGCTGAAAGTGGTTATTTGTAAAGAAATTACAATACTACCACAAGACAGTATGACACACAATACAGAACTTCCAGGCTAGGATACAAAATAAGTATGCATAACATTTGGAAGCATCTGGATAACATTATTTTCAAGCTCGAAGAAATTCTTATTCATGTGTTCCTTATATGCTTAAAAACCACACATTGTTCTGTACATTTAAAAAACCTCATGTACCTCTGCTGCATCCTATAAATATAATGGTTTGCCACACAGTTTCCATTGAGCAAATTCTATTTACATGGCATTGAATAATCCAAGGCTAGAGCAAAAATACTTCTCCATTGTGCTGCACAGGGCAATTAAACCTGCAAACTTCAATTCATTACTTTATATTGTGTACTCAGATATTTAATACTTCTATAGTTACTTTGTCTTTCTGCACCAGCATGGCCACGACCTTAGGGCTGAAAGATGGAAAAGTATAAAAGAATAGTACAGATTGAACCCTTCATCATCATCATCATCATCATCATCATCATTTTATATCCACCCTTCTGTGCTCATATCAGTTGCAAAGAATATGCTGAAGTGGAGTTTCTACATTTGGATGCTATTCCTGTTGCTAACCATCATTTGCTTCCAAATAAAATGATATTTTCCTATGACTAGACAGTCTCAGAAGATTAACAACAAAGTCTTAATTAGTAGGAAGGCAGACAAATCACAAATCTCTTCAGGAAGATGGCCCTGCTTGTCCTGAAGAAAAGGTATAGGTAAAAACTCCATAAGATGTACCTGATGAAGCAATGGACACATAAGAGGTGCAGCAATATCAGAGGAAGGTTAACAAGGAAAATAGCTTTTGTGTGTGGAAGATGTACAGGTACAATAAAAACCGAAAATGTACAGAAAACAGACACCATCATCTGCCAGGTGGATAAGCTAGAGGTTGTAGATAGCTTCCGTTATTTAGGTGACCAAGTTAATAGCAAAGGTAGATGCTCCGAGAGTGTAGCTGTGAGAATAAGAATATGCTGGGCAAAGTTCAGAGAGCTCCTACCTCTGTTAGCAACAAAGGGCCTCTCCCTAAGAGTGAAAGGCAGATTGTATGATGCCTGTGTGTGAA
>NC_142928.1:38582655-38595155 GCF_046866305.1 Octopus bimaculoides
ATATATATATATATATATATATATATATATATATATATACTCACACACATATACTTATATATAAAATGACAGTGGCTAGATGCAATAGAAACCAAATTTATGTATATATATATGTATCTATATATAAATTATATCTGTGTATATAATCCACTTTCTCTTCCTCCTCCCCCTCTTCCTCCTCCTCCTTCTCATCGCTTAGCATCTATCTTCCATGCAGGACCAGGTACTAAAACTACCCTAGTCTACTGTGTCTCCTTTGGCAAGGATTTTACAGCTGGATGCTTTTCTTAACATCAACCACTCTGCAGAGTGAACTCATTGCTTTTTACATGGCACTAGCACAGGCAAAGTTACTGTGTGTGTGTGTATGTATGCGTGTGTGTGTATTTATATATAAACTCACATATAAAACAAACAGGCAGAATTGATGAAATGTTTAATGTCCCTTTTTTGTGAGATTGTGCTCTGATTTCAGGGCCACTTTTGCAGTCTACCTTCCCATATATGCACATACAGATGTAGACACAAGGGCACCTTAGCCAACAGAGGCCCCTTAACATGTATATGTATATAGATAATGACATATGTTGACTTACTGTGTAATAATTTTAAGACTCAAGCTCTTACTGAGGTTATACGAATTTTATAAGCAAAATATTATGAATGTAATCTATTTCACTTCCATTTACCATTGATGCACTCAGAATTAATCCTGCTCCCTTAGGCATACACTTTGTGAAGTTAGAATCTGTTTATACGATAAATTGCTAAATCTGTTTTCAATTTTCTCTGTAAGAATGTTCTAAAACAAAATATATGTATAGAATGAAAAATAAAATTTCATGGTGAAAGTTTGCAATTTTAAAACCTTAAAACTTGTTACATTTTAATATAAAGTCATTTCAAGGTGTTTCTAGTATAATTACAAAGTAAGTCAATGCAATGTAATAAAGTACAAATCTGTGATAATAATGATTTCAAATTTTGGCACAAAGTCAGTAATTTTGGGGGAGGGGTAGGTTGATTATTTCAACTTCGCTGCTCAACTGGTACTTATTTTATTAACCCCAAAAGGATGAATGGCAAAGTCGACCTCAGCAGAATTTGAACTCAGAATGTAAAGACAAACAATGTGTCACTAAGCATGTTGCCCAGTGTGCTAACATTTCTGTTTGCTCACTGCCATAAAATCTAAGATAATACTGAAATACATGACATTTACCAGTTGTTAGAGCTTCAAGTGGAAAGCTTTTCAGCATTTATTCTGATAGCCAGTGCTTGGAGTTCAATTCCTACGAAGACCAACTTTATTTGCATACTTTTGGAGTTGATTCAAAAAGTACCAATCTAGGCCAGTGGATTGGTAGAAATATAAAAACATCACATGCAATGCTTTGCAGAATTTATCCCAGCAAATATATGAAACAAATATCGAGTTCAAATCCCAATGTGGCCGACTTGAATGATAGACTTAATCTGTCACTACATTTACCATCAACAACTTGCACATTTTTACACTTATTATTGAAGTGCTGGGGTTGTTTTAATCCTGCAAAGATTTCTGGTACTGTGCCTATATAAGAAACCATTATTAATTTACAATATTTTTCTTTAGAGATATGATGACACTAGTACCATTTATTTTTTACATCAGTTGGTATCTCAAGGTAGTCACATTGGCTATGATGATAATCTTATATAACTACTTGTGTATATTATTTATACCAGATATTCATTCACATATGACTAATTTGGCAAATGCAGAAAAGGCTATACTTCGGAGAGGAGGTGTAATAAAATTTGAAACTTGTCTGAAGTTGTCACCCATACATGCCAAGATCAGATTAAAACATTATTGTTATTTGGTTAATGCTTTTCTTCTCTTCACCACATGAATATTATTTAATTAATTCATTGCTTTCTATGTTAGATATAATGGCCCTAACTTGACTATACATTTTATTTATGTGTATATTCTATATTAAAAATCCTAACTTGAAGCTTTTGTAGATGGCTTGGCTGTTGCAAGTATTTTTATTCCTAAATAGGGAAATTATGATGGATTTCACCTTTCAGAAATGTCAAATTATGCAATTGATATTATTTGGAATGATATAATTCTACTCATGAGTTTTACATTTGCGTCTTTTGTCCATTCAATCACACACGATGAAAAAAAATGCAATTAGTTCTAGAGTTGTATAAAAGAATTTCATATCATAAGATAGGCATGGTTATTTCAAACATTTTAACACATAAGGAATCTTATATTAGATTGAGAGAGAAAGAAAGAGAGAGAAAGGAAAATGGGGGACAGAGAGAGAGAGAGAGAGAGAGAGAGACAGGGTGGAAAGAGATGGAGACAGTGAGAAACTGAAAGAGAAAAAGCCAAAGAGAAATAAGGGAGACACAAAAATAAAGCAAAAATATCTGCACTTATAAGCATAATCAATTATAATAACTAAAAGAACAAATATAGTATTTATGAATATTCTCGAGGCTGTTCATGCATGCATTCATATAGAGATACATTTATTTTCCTAGAGGTAGAAAAATATAACTATATAAAGATCTACATGAGCCAAGGTTTAAACACGTATGCACATTCATGCTTAAATATAGTACACATAAAAATTTGCTCAATATGGATGTAATTTATGCACACACAGATACATGCATGCATACATATATACATACATACAGACAGACAGACAGACACACACACACACACACATACACACACACACACACACATTGAATAATAACTTGTGAATGGAATTTGGCTAACAGAAATTGTGCAGAAACTCATCATCTACACGTCAATCTATCAAATCATGAGTATGTGTGAGTGTGTGTGTGTGTGTGTATTTTGTTTCATATACACACATATGTATATGTTACTAAGAATTTTTCACACTGGTAAATTTACACTAAAATCAAAACAATAAAATGCTATGAGGTCTCTATTACGTGAAGGGAATGGAAAATTTACGTTTTTGCCAAGACATGCTACCGGTTTCACTTGTCAAGAGACTATGGTCATGCAAATAGAAAGTGGGAATTAAACTGAAATAAATTAATCCTTCATGACAGCAGTTTTGAAAGTCCATCTCTGCTTCTTACAAAATTTACATGGTAGTTGTTAGGTCATAATCATAGTAGCAGTGGTGGTGGTCAATTGTTACTAAGGGTGAGAAAAGTTTATAGTGGCATTGACAGTAGTAGTAGCTGTGACAATCGTAATGGTTGTAGTAGTAGTCAGTCAGAGAAGTAGTAGTGACTGCATCAATATCAGTAGTTTCAGCAATAGCAGCTCATGCAATAGTATTGGTAACTATGGCTGCAGCTGAAGGAGTTGGCTGTAGCAGTGGTCGTAGTACTAACATCAACAGCCATAGTGGTGATAACAGTAGTTAGTGGTTAAGAAGTTGTCAATATATCTTTATGAATGTTTTACTCTTGATGCATTGCTATTCCAATGGGCTATCAGTAAACTGACACAAGGAAAATATCGTCAAAATATCGTTGCTCTCACATATTTCCCTATTTCATTTCTATTCCGATCAATAATCAAGATCGATAAATAATTAGAAATTATAACCAATTAGATCAATCATAAACTGCATCATCAGTTAGTACAGTGAAATATGGTATTTCATCCCATCTTTTAATGATGCAATCCATGGTCGATCTAATTGATTAAAATTTCTAACTATTCATCAGTCACTGAAACGATCATAATGGAAATGAAATAAATGAAATACTAACATTTCGCTTCCTCTTATTTTCTTACTACACATGCTCTTCATACTAATTAATAACGTTATAATCTATACATTTTCTTTCACTGAATCCAGTTACAGTAAGAGTTTCATGTGAATGCTATTCAGATTCAAAGCCTTCTAAAGAAATACGTCATGCTCCTAGCACAGCTACTTTCAATCACACACACACACACACACATGCTAATAACTGTTCCCTGAACATTATGTGTCTAAAAAAACTAGTTTACAAGGCTAGTATCACAGATATGGATCTGACCATAAGAACCTACATTGGACTCACACAAAATACTTTCAAGGGAAGATGCACGTAGCACTTGGTGTTTTTAGAGATAGGAATAAAGGACATAAATATCTTTTTCTAATGTGGTATAGAACCTTGAAGACAGGAGCATGAACAACTCCCATATAAATTGGAGCATTATAGGCCAGCAAGCACAAAGGACAAGGCAGCAGATGCAAGCTCTGTATCACAGAGAGATTAGAAATCATAATTTTGACAAGGAACACTTTGAAAATTAGAAAAGAAACCATCTCCTTTTCCTATACAAATAGCAATTTAAACTACAAATTTCAAGCATGGCCATCTCGTCCATCTAACTACCTATCCAACTAGAATAAATTTAAGATGTAATGTCAAGATTGATTTTATGCACAATAAGCATTATAGACATATACTCCCAAGAACTTGTGCTAGTTTTCTGACCTACAGAGATAATGTATAGCAAACACATAATATATATACAAGCATCAAACGGTTTGCAAATTATATTTTATGAACTTACAATTTCATGGACTAATATACGTTCAAATCTTGTGGAAACCTCATAATTGATAAGATACATATGTACATATAGCCACGAAATTTTGGCATTTATCACTTTTTACTTGCATTAGTCTGTGTGTGTATATATATATATATATATATATATATATATATATATATATATGTGTGTATAAATAATGCAAAATGGGACAAGGACGCAAAACATCCAGACAGATGATACACGAAAGGGATAAAACATTCAGATAGACGATACAAAGAAAACGCAGACAGGTCATTCAGAGTTTTCTCTCTTCAGTCGAGATCCAGATTATCTTTGCAATTTTGGCTGGTTATTCTCGATATTGCTCCAATCTGGCCAGCCCCAAGGAAAAACTATGCATGAGTGTTCTTGTATAATGCAGTTAATCTGTGTTAAACACAAATACTTGCAGAAAGAAAAACAAGGTCAATGCAAGGAAAAGGACAATTAAAGAAGTCCCTAAAAGAATCGTCTCCATTTTTTTCTGTATCTCTTAATGTTGAAGTCTTGTATAATTGTGTGTAATCTCAAGTAGTCCCATCCCAAACGGACTCAAATAGCAACATTCTTCAGGAGAACACTTGAAGAATTATGAATTTTTTTCCACATGAAACAATCAGTGGTGATATTTATTCACAAATATTATCAAACAAATGCCTTATTGAATGTATGTGAATATATATGTTCACACGTACATATATGTTCATGCTCACACATACACACACATTAATATAAGAGATGCTAAGTTCTAATGTTATAAAGGGACAAAACTTGAAGTCCAAGTCAATCCAGCATACTTATGTATGTGTGTGTGTGTATGTGTGTGTGCACATGCATGTGTCTGCATGTGTGTAATTTTGGTGTTTATATTTTTCATGTGATACATGATAACTGCAAAGTGTATAATAAATGTTTTATTTTTAATCCCTCAACTTCAAAACCTAAGCAATTCGCTTAATTCAATTAAAAAATTATCCACCACTGGGAAACTTACCAAAATAATTTAGTTATATCTCAATGTTGCTTCTAAAGAACCATACTGCTTTTTGTTTTTTTGGCCTGTTAATATCACTGCCACCACCACAACTACCACCACCACCACTATCCCCATCATCATTGTCACTATCATTGTCGTCATCATCATCTATCATCGTCGTCATCGTCATCATCATCATCATCATCATCATCATCATCATCATCATCATCATTTTAAGTCTATTTCCCCTAATGGCAAGGTTTATATGATACAACAGAATCTGAATCAGTTCTTATCGGGGCTAAAGCCCTCCAAGAAAAGTTATAAGATTATATCTTGTTCAAACATCTGAGTTTCATCATGATTACTATAGCTGGATGCCCTCGCTAACAACAACGATGTGAGTATTGTTCTTAGTCACTGGCACTCAGCAAGACTAAAGTGTTCTCTCAACTCTGCACTCACTCCACTTAATTTACCTCTCACTTCACAGGCCACATTGGGTTTGACACTGCAATTAAGCAAAATTATTATTCTTGCTTCTGTATTCTTTTTTTGAACCCTACTTCATTCTTCGATTACAAGAATTATATGCATATAAAAGATTTTTCCATATTTCCCATAAAACTTGAGAAGTCTATGTCTATATGGATAAATGTCATTGAATTAGGTAATATATTTTTTCCTATATCATTATATTCACACTGCACAAATACATAGAATTTTCAAAGACTCATAATGTGACTGAAGGAATTATTATTATTATTATTTTAAAGAAATCATTATTATTTTATTATTGCATATCCATTTAAATTTGGTACACTTTGAAATTATTAAAGAATTAATCAAAATTGTTTTCATCTGTTTTAGCATATTTCTTGCTGCTACTTACACACAAATTTGAAACGTTCCAAGTTGTATAAGAAAATAATGAATAATACATTCAAATAGCCATACATCATGTTGATCAATAACATATTACCTGATCGTGTTTTTGATTGAAAAGATTTTAATTTTTCATAATTTAAAATACAAAGACATATATGAAATTATTTTAATTCACATAAACAATTTCAGAATTGAAACAACTGTAGCAGTTAAGTGAACAGAATATCAATAGCTAATAGCACACACTATGAAGTAATAATATTTTTTTTTAAATTCACTTAGTTAAATATAATATATGAAATTAAGCTGCTATAATTTAGAATAAACTCATAATAATTCAGACTAGTTCTTAAAATTGGATTTCAGATTTGCATATTGAGAGCAATTATTTTAAAGAGAAATTACATAATAATGCCATCCAATGCAATATAATTTTCTAGAAAATTTTCCACATGATTTTGTCAGGAGGTGGAGATTTATCATTATTTAATGTCTGCGTCAAATTTAAACTCTTTTTTATGCCACCTTGCACATTCCTTGTGTTATTATAAAAATTATCGTAAGAATAAGTGAACAAACCAGCATAGTCTAGACCAGCCACGGGTAAACTATGACCGACAGGATTTCTGAATTGCTTTGAATTTTCTCTAGTTGTGAGGCAGACGTTAAATGATGATGATGATGATGATGATGATGATGATGATGATGATGATGATGATGATGTGTGGTCCATCTGATGATGAGCCATGTCTCATACAGCTAATTTCTCAAAAAAAGGTTGCCCATGTCTGCTTTGACCTGTTCTAGAGTCATAGAATTAAGATTCCACGTTATGTCCCCATTTCACTTTGGTGTCTCTGGTTAAATCAAATTCAATGCAAAGTCAATTAAGAGGTTTCCATTTTCTTCACATATTAAGTTGTTATTTAGAATCTTGTTGAATTGGTTTCTGTGGCAGCGATGTACATATCATGGCTCCCTCTTCACTTTCTCTTTTAGTTTTAGAAGTCTTTTGGAAATAGTCATAGGATTTTTAATTTCTGACTAAGCCATAAAAATAAGTAAAACAAAATGCTTTTATTGTTAGTGGTTGGGAAAGAATCCAGATATAAAAACAGTTGCTTTGCTTTGGAAATATATTATGGTACAGACTTTAAAAATACTATCTAGCAAACACTAATACAATAGAAACAGATATTGAATTGTGAAACAAACTTCTAGGAAATAAATCAGATTCAGATTTAAATGCTTTCTTACTGAATCAAAACTTTTAATGACTCATTTTCATTTTCCTCTATACTTGACATTACCCTATACTTCACATTACATATCACTCACATTAAACAGAGTGATCAACAAGACACTTTAAAAGTCTGCACATTTGATAAGAAGCTAGTACCAACTGATGTCAAATATACCAAACACTTTGTTCCATCTTGTGGACTTAAAAGTGTTTAAGTTATCGCCCATGCATTCCTTTTCCCAGACAGATTGATATCAATTCTATTTGTCACTACCTTAAAAACTAATCTGCTATATTATTGCATGATTAACAAAGAATCTGTACATTTTCCAATCATCTTCTCCCATCTTTACTGAATAGTCTATCACCAATTCTGTCAAGTTACATGTTCAACTCATCACTTACTATCTTCTCTCATCAATTGCTTTCTTAAGCTTATCAGTTTAAAAGTAGCATTTCCATCAAGAACTCTTCAACTGTAAATTGGTGAAACATATCAACTTCCACCACACTAAATTGGCGGAAATTTTCTTATCTCTCAAACAGACATACATGCACTCACATCAAATGCATACACACATACACAAACACATACACACACACAAATGCACACACATGCATACACATACAGCATTACAAAATACAATATTGTAAATAACTGAAAAATGCATATATGTGCACATTAAATATAATCTTTCCAGCCCCAGGTCAGCAGTTTTTAATTAAACCAAATGTACACCTCTATGTGTTACATTTCACCAGATCTAAATGTGAAGTTTCTAGCTAGCAACATACGTCACCATGATATAACAGTGAATTTAAATTGGTGGCTCTGTCACTAATTAATGAGTAACACACATATATTACACATTTGAAATTTATGTTGCCAGTTATTAACTTTTCTGTGAGTTAATTTATTGGTGCAGACTCTATTTATGGTTTGAAGGTGCAATTAGAATCTGATTGAATATTATACGTGGACATATGCTGTTTGTTGCTGATATACTGCATATACTTAATGTATTTTCACAGCTTGCTAAATTAAGCAGTTTGTCAGCTTTTCAGAGACCTGACACCACTTTTTCAACAATTTGTCACATAATATTAACTAACAGAGCAGTGAATTTAGTTCTTTCATACAAGAAGATTATCTTCTTGAAGCAAATAACTATGGTCTTGAACCAATTTCCTTACATCTCATGGACAATAACATTATCTATGGTATATTCCATGAATTAAAATCAAATGTATCTAAAACAATTCGATAAGGCTATACTTTTAGGCTTTCATAAAGGAACAGACATAGACAGAAAATTCACATTATCTAGTTTGGAAAATATTTGATATCATCAACATTGTTTTAACATCAACTTTTCCATGCTTGCATGGGTCAGACAGAATTCCTTGAAGCAGTTTTTCTATGGCTGAATGCCCTTCCTGTTACCAATTATTGCCCGTTTCCAAGTAATTTATTGGTGCAGACTAAATTTAATATTGATTAATTTACTTTAGTGACCTGAACACTACATTCAAGCAATGTTTTAAACTGCTAAAATAATAAGGGTAGTGATATAAGATGCTGCTGTAGCTCCTTGTTGATTTGATAGGAATTATGTTGTTGAACTTCATAAAATAGTTATTCATGGTAAATTGATATATTCATTAGAGTGTCAGTTTTGATTTCCATCTTTTCAGGATTGATATAACATCAGGGTTGTTTCCCGCCTATCTATTAAAGAAGGCGAAAGCACTTTCACACAAATGGCATAACTTCCACCTATGAAGTTCACTCACAAAATTTTGTTTGGCTTGAGGCTATAGCAGAAGACACTTGCCCAAACTGCCAAAGAGAGAGCCTTAAACTGAAATTATGTGGTTGACAAGCAACCTTTCTAATCACACAGGCATGCCTGCTGTACATTGACAAAATAGCTAAAGAGTGAGGCAAGATGCTAAACAGAAACACTTCTGACACTTTGTGTTCTGATGGCAATATCAGTGACAAAACAGACACCAACCTGTGTTAGTTCAAGTTGGTAGTTTTACCGTTGATTAAACATCAGTATTATGGCAAGGTGAAACTTGCATGCATGAGCAACTGCCTGACTTCCTTAAAAAATCTTGTCTTAGTCTATATGTACATGTGCATATATGAGATCAGCTTTGACTGATAAAGGCTCTGTATCATGTAGACCTCATCAAAAGGCATGCCAACAAGGACTATCCTATATTTTCACTCTTTTCTTGCAGATGAAATGAATTTAAGATATGTTATAATAAAATGTAAGAGAGATTTGGCTGCTATTATTAATAGGTCAAGATATCACACAGACTTTCTCTTTGGCTCATTCATACATTAGTAGTATAGTTTGATAGTACTACAAATGAAGACAAATGGTAAACACTCCAACTTGATATCTAACAAATTGTATTAAATTATGAATAGGAAATTACTTGCATGTAAAAGAAATAAAATTAACAAGACCCTACTAATCCCACCCAGCACATATTGATTTCATTTATTGCAATTTTGTAATTTAAACACAACTTAACATTATAATTCCCTTTAACTCAATTTCATTAGCTTTTTTTCGAAATGTCAACTTAAATCAGTCATTAAAAAGTAGCATGTGATTTAGTCACACAGTGGTAATTAGCTACTTTAAAATATTTATTAAGATGGCCACATTTATAAATAAAACATTAATTCAAATTGGTTGGCCTCCTAGTTTGATTAGCTCAACAGGAATAAGCTTCATTTGTTTTATGTTTCTGTTAGAAAGTCTTGTACATGTAAAAAAACTGATATTATACATTCATCCATATATATATATATATATATATATATATATATAGGCACACACATATATATATGTATATACATACATACACACAGACATATACATATGTTTACTCACACTCACAAATACATATCTTTGTTACATTCTCTTTTACTTCAGTTTCATTTCTTTATCTGTTTTCGCTTTTTGTTTATGTATTTCATATCAATTTTTACTTCATATTTCTCTATTCTACACTATCATTCTCAGTCTCATCATCTCTTTCTCTTATGTATATATACACTCTTTCATACACGTATGTCCAGCAAGTTTTTACTTTTCTCTCTCTATCTCTCCCTCCCCCTCTCTCTCTCTCTTTCTCTCCAAGTATGTACATACATACATACCTATATATATATATATATATATATATATATATATATATATATATATATATATATATATATATTGTATTAATTCAGGTATTAATAGTTGCCGTTAGTCATTAATTCATAGGTGCTTCAAAATTTGACATAAGAAATTCCCTTAGGAGATTGCAGACTTGTTTGTTTAACCTTCTAGATAAATCTTTACTAACCTATGTCTGAGAACACATCTACTTGATGTAATGCTTTCTTAAAATTGATTGTTTTCACAGTAGAAAGATGATATAGAATATAACTTTGGATTTTTCAGATGTACAGAGCAACTAGTATCTTTCTGTATTTTTTTCTGGTGGTTTCTTATTCTTGTTTTATGGTTTACCCAGAGGAGAAAGGGCAATACCCATGACCTCATGCAGAGCCTCTGAGATTTTTGAGGGAAAGAAAGAAGAAACAAAAACACAAGTGTTGCTATAGTAGAAATCATTGCATCAGGATATTAAGTTTTTCTGAGCAAGTGACCTGGTTCATGTACTTACAACAGAGTGGAGCCATTCCACTAAAGGTAGCCAGATACTAGGTAGGTTAAATAGAGCAACTGGTTGTGTCTGCATTATACGAACAGAAACACAGCTCTATCACTAATTTTCTATGAATCTCTTGTCTTGCTCATGTATTCACTATAAATTGCAATGTCCCTCTTTGTTAAGAGTTCAGATCCAACTCAAGTCTATTTGTTGTTCATTACACTTGTGTTAATGAAATAAATACTGGAATTTGTTCAATCAATTATAAATTATTCATAGAAAATTATAGTTTGGGTATTACATTTGATAATAGTGTTTCTTCATTATTAAGGCAGTGAGCTGGCAGAATCCTTAAAGCAGTAGAGAAAATACTTTGTGGTATTTCTTCTAGCTCTTTACATTCTGAGTTCCAATCTCATTAAAGTTAAATTTGCCTTTTATGTATCTAGGATTGATAAAATAAACCACCAGTTGAGTAGTAGTTTGATGGCATCAATTAACCCCCTTGCCAGCTCAATATTTCTGGCTTTTTTTTTTTTTTGCCTGTCTTTACATTCTGAGTTCAAATTCCGCCGAGGTTGACTTTGGCTTTCATCCTTTTGGGGTTGATAAATTAAGTATCAGCTGTGTCCTGGGGTCGATCTAATTGACTGGCTTCCTCCCCCAAGATTTAGGGCCTTGTGCCTAGAGTAGAAAGGAATATTTCTGGATTTTTGCTTAAATTAGAAACACTTATTACCTCATATTAGTATCAATTTTTCCATTGGTACTTTAACAGAACTAAATGCAAATAATACTTTTGGATTATAATTTGTGAAGAATTTTTCAGGTAATATGGACAACAAACAAATAAATCAGAATATTCTTCTTCCATCGAATGTGTAATATATTTAGTATGAAATAATGCTGGAGGATTATATATCTATAATTGTAAGATTTAGTGATTGAGGTGTAGAAAGAAAGTTAGCTTCAAGCAATCCATAGTAAATGTAAAAAAACTACTTCCAGGCACAATAGTGGTTTATTGAAATGGAAGGTTGTAGATTGTTTTTTGTATTGAAGAGCAATAAACTGGAAAAAGTTATTTTTATTGGTTTCGGCCATTATTGACCCAG
>NC_142928.1:38600155-38710155 GCF_046866305.1 Octopus bimaculoides
AAATGATATAGAGATTGGATTCAATCAGAATTTCAAACAATAATTTTAGTCTTGCTGTCTTTTCTTCCATAATTCTTATCATGTTCCTTATAGATCATCTCTCTTGTTTAAATAATCTTACATAGTGCTTCCTGCTTCATGATAAATTGATTAACATGTACTGACAATGTAAGCTCAGTTGTTCACTATTACAGTGTCAGCCTAAAATTGATAATATAAACCTATCATTATACTTGTGATTTCTAAAAGATAAATAGCATAGCGATCTATACCTAATGCCTGGTATTTTACTGAATGTTATTCATTGCTATTTGATTGACTAATTATAAACCAAAAACCTTTTGATGGTGGTCTCTAAGTTTTGCAACGCTTGTCAGCAGCCATTTCAATACATCAGTATTTTGACACTTAATTTGTTGGGAGTTATGCAGAAGTAGGTAAAGCAAGTTGTCTGTTTAAGAATCAGTGCAGTATCTTTATTGAACTATGAACATACTATCTAAATGTTGAAGCTAACATTTTGTCAACTCAGGCATTATTCAGTCTTTCTTTCATTTTTAAGATGAATTAAAAGTCTTTTTTCCTATATTTCTCTTACTTTGTCTCTTTCAAACACATTATAATTGAGCTAAACATTCAGTGGGCTTGTCTTGTCCTTGGAGCACAACATGAAAAATACTATATTTGCAGCAATCTATTGCCGTGTAATTGAATATTTATGCATGCCCTGGAAAATGCAATCTGTGATTGCTATTTTGGTGTATTTTTTTACTTCTTTCTTGTTAGAAAGTGACAAAATATGAAATGTTCATTAAGTATAAAGGATTTATGCAGAAGTCATGGTCCTTGGAAAGCAATGCGTATCGAGCTATTCATAAATACATCTGAAATAACTTATGTTGACGGTGACTGGTTTCCAATAGAGATTGCTGCAAGCAAAGTTGTCTATTAAGTAAAGAAATAAGTGAAGTTTCACAAAGTTCTATATAATTCCCTTCTTTTCATGTATTTTACTTTATGGTTATTATTTATTTATTTTTTTGTCTTCTCTTTATAAAGCCTTGCTGTAACATGGCAAAGATAAATTGTCCTTTTCCTCCATGATTTTTTTTTCTTTCTAGTATGAATCTTCTACAAAAGATAATGTTATTATTTAACAGCCAAAGCCTATCAATCATATCTAATGTGATTCACTATGATGAGACAAACAGCATCAACAGCAACAACAACATTGTAGACACCACCATGGCCATCTACAGCAACCAACGATAGTTCAGTTTCTCCTTGTACATTTCCAATTCATGGTCACATTGCAAAAATGTCTGGTCACTGTAGAAGTAGAATTACTTAAACAGCTTGCCAGATTTTCTTTGGCCAGCAGGAGAGCATTCATAAGAGCCTTCTATATTGCTAACAATAACACTAGTGGAAATGTCATTTAGCACAATTTATATTCAAGAGAATACCCCAAGGACAAACTAATATTGGAAGAATTTTGTAGAAAGAATGCACTCTGACCAGAGCCTGGTCAAAACAAAACCATTGTAAAGGAGGCAATAAGGAAATGGGAACATACAAAATATAAGAATGAAAAGAAAGTAATATAAATGTAAGAATATTGATATGGCAAAACAAGGTTAAAAAGAGAGTGAGATAAAGAAAATGAAAGGAATAGGAAAATAATGAGAAAGAAATCACAAGAGTGAGAAATGGTCATAGAAGTTTTCGCCACTAGCAATACCGCTTCTTTAGTGGCTCTGATCTCAAAGACTGACAATTGCTCATAAATTTTCCCTTACAGAATACTTCATTCAGGGAATGTGCTTCAAGAGTTAATTACTCATGGACACTTAGATAAAAACAAAATTACCCATGTAGATAAAAATGGTAAGCTGAAAACATTATGAACACCCAAAAGAAACATAAAAATAAAAGACACCATGAAGTAGCTACAAGTCAGAAGTACAATTTTTTTTTTTTTCAGCAAAATCAATTTACTGAAAATAAGATTCCTTTACACTATGCTTCAAATGAAGAGTTGCAATTATTATTTTAATTTAGCATGTGCATTTAATTTACTAGCTTTAGATTTATCTGAAATTCTCAAAGATAAGCTTATAGACTAAGATTTAAAATAAGAAACAGTAGCATGTGATGTGGATTTTTAAAATATTTAAACAGAATGATGTGTCATATTTCTTTCAGTCCCTTAAGCTCTGAGTTCAAATCTCACTGGGATCAACTTTTCTTTTTGTTCTTCCAGTGTTGAGTCAAGTACTAATCAGATAAAGGAGTCTATGTAATCAACTAGCCAATTACCCATGAAATTGCAGGTGTTATGCCTAAATCAGAAACGGACTTTTCATTAATGGATAAGTCAGAAAAGGAAAAACAATGCTCATTATAATTTTTAGGAGTTCTTCGGCTGATGGGAAGAAAGAAAGAAAATAATCCTCAGACTGAACAAAGAAATGAATACTTGCAACAGAGTGGACCCTGCTAAAGTCAGTCAAGAGCTAGATGGTAATGTTAAACTATAATGGATTAAATCAACCATCCATTTTCCAACAATATCAAATAATAATTAAAACTACAAAAAATATTTGTGAATATAGAGATGCAGGAATGGTTGTGTGGTGGTTCTGGGTTCAATCCCACTGATCATCATCTTGGAGGAAAACGTCTACTACTCCATGTATGCATGCATGATTCAGTGATGCAGATTTCTATCATTGGATGCTGTTTTTGTTGCCAACTCAGACTTATTTTCAAATAAATTAATAATTTTCTTTTGTCTAAACATGGAGGAGTAGACATAAAAAGGCACTACTGATGATGATGCTGATGATGATGATATACACATGTATTGAGCCGGGATAGTAAGAAAAAATTTGCTGTTTATTTTCTGATTTTGATAATTCACATTTACACTGCCAATCCAAAACAATACAATATCTCTCACAACATTTTGTAACAATTTAACGTCTAAAAATTAAGTTTCTTTTCCTAAAGAAGAAAATTGTTGCTAGCTACCACTGAATATGCATTGAAGAAAATGAGATTGAAGCAAGTTATATAGATCATCGGCTCTTAAAAAGTCAGTAAAGGCAATAAATTAACTAAATGTATGTATACACACATGCACACACGCGCGTGCAGACAAACATGTATTTAAGTACCTAGTGAGGACACAGAATTCATTAATTATAAGAATTCTATGATGTTTTAATCCTTGGAAACTGACTCAGCCTGAAAAGAACATAAAAAGAAATATTGGAATATTTAATTCTTATTCAATTAAGTTCCCTAAGCAAATTTTCCATCAACTCATTAAACTCATAATGTTGACAAACAGAGAACATTATTTTCATTATGCTTATATTCGGCTAAGAGAGGTTAAATGTCCCTGAAAATAAAATTTAGAAATTGATTGGTTTGAGAAATAGGTTATGCTTAATGTCAATTTAGCAATCCCAAGAGAAGAAGGTTTTGTGAATGGAATTTAAATCATTAAAGTAAACTCAACAAATCACAAAAATGTTTTGATGAATTTATTATTTCTGAACAATAACATTCACAAAATATTTGATTATTTTCCTGTGGGACTTGTTGAGCAAAAGTAGAGAAATAAGAAGATAAAAAGATTTTCTATTATTAAACACAGTTGGGAGAATATCCAATACAGCAAAATCCAACATTTAGAATTATTGATGAGTAGTATACTAAGAACTGTATTTGCATATATGAGGAAGATATATTAAATCCAAGTTGCTTTGGGAAGAATATAACAAGTGTTTCATTGGTTGTGCTTGGAATTAAATATTTCATTACAAAACTAGCAACTACAAATATTGAAGTAAGATATTATGTGATTTGGTTAAAGGTTTATACTTTCAACAATATGTGTTTGATTTGCAGTGTGTTTTACTTTTGTTTAAAGAAATGTAGTTTAAAAAACTGAAAGTTTCAATGTGAAGAAAGTATAGAACCATAGATAAAAAAAACAAAAACATGAAAGACAAAAAGAAAAATACTGTACATCTTCATTTGTACTTCATTGCAGGTATTCTTTTGAGGATTTACTTTACAACTCAGCAATGAAGAAAAGTAAAAATTAATCAAAAATAAACTAGCAATAAATTATTTAGAAACACGTATTTTGTTATCCAAATATTAGGCATATACTTTTTATTCTTTAAAGAAAATGTAAAATCCAACATTTGGACAATGTAATATTATTACCTGCTTAGAGAAATCACTGAAATTGATTTACAGAAAAATGAAATTAATGAATAGAAAAGTGAAACTGCTTCATCATGCATCTAAAATTGAAGGATGAAGCTAGTTCTCTTCTTTGGTTCATTATATTAGCTTTAGTTTTAGCAATAGAAAAGAATCAAACTTTGACGACGATGTAAAAAAAAAAAAAGCTAAAGAGCTTTGTCATATTTATAAAAACACAAAGACATTTTTCTTTAAGAAAATCTCCTGGGGTAAATATTTCACCATTCTATAAACAATTATTATTTATGATAAACTTTTAACTATGTTAGATATGTGTTTATATACAAGAAAGGCCATCAGAAATTTTAATGTTAAGTATTTCAAGTTTATGACAGTTTTAGCTGAAGCTTTTATTAGAAAGACATGTGTAGTGTTATACATGTATTAAAATCATTTCAGTTTTTTTATTTATTGGTACAGAAATGTAACAGTGGGTCCCAAGCCAACCCAGTATATTTGCCCTTCCTCTTGTCATTCCTGTTCTGCCTTATCTACCAAACCATTTTACTACCATTCTTCCTCCCCAAAATTTCAAATGAAATGTCTTGAAGCAGAATACCTATCTCTTTCAAATAGAATGCAAAAAATATGTAAAACATGAATATCAAGTTTATACATCTAATACAATTATGAAAAGAAACCTTCCAACCTAACCAAATAAGATATTGAATAGCAAAATATTTTGTTGCATTCAACATTTTTTTATTAATCAGATAATATTGTTATATATTTTCTTTTGAAAAATAAATTGCATATTTTATCCAACTTTCTAAACAATCATTATACATTTAAAAGAATACTAAAAATGTTGCTATTCAAATGTTAAAAACTAACTTAGAATTAAAATCATGGTAACTTAGAAAAATTCTTTTAGTGTTATTCAGTATAACATACTTCAGTCTGATATACACTGAAATATATAATATATCTATACGTAAGTATATGTGAGTGCATAGGTATATTTACCAATTAGGCTACTGTTACTGCCTCTCCCATACATCAGGTAATATTAGTTAATGTATTTACCCAATCAAATCTAATATTATTATCCTGTAACAAAAAATTATTTAAACTCTTCATATTGGTTTCAAATTTTGGTACAATGCCAGAAATTTGGGGGGAGGGGTTAATCGATTACATCGACCCCAGTGCTCAACTTGAGCTTATCTTATCGACCCCAAAAGGATAGAAGACAAGGCTGACCTTGGGAACATTCAAACCCAGAATGTAAAGACTGGTGAAATGCTGACAGGCATTTTTCCCGGCATGCTAACGATTCTCACAGCTCAATACCTTTCAGACTCTTCATATTAATGAAATCCCATTCAGAAGGAATCAAACTGTAATTCACCCAACTGTCCATTTGATAACTGGAAAAATATCTTAAGTATGCAAAGTTGAGGAAGTGATTAAGTCTGATCTGAGAATATAGGATTTAACAGTGATGACACAAGATCAAGGTGAATGACTATACAATGTATTCTAGACTTACCCAACCCATACCATCATAGAATATTGGATGCAGGAACAATGGTGGTGAAGACATACTCCACTGGTCAATTTTTATATAAAACAGAGCAATCAACCAGGATGGAAGTTGCGCTTTGTACTTCTTCGTTAAGAACAACAAGGTTGAAATTATATTCAAAAGAATTAAAATATATTCACATTTTACACAAAAAAATACTTCAACAAATCTTGGAGGCTGTGAAATGAAGCATATAAAAAGTGAGAACCAGTGACTATTCAATCATGCATAGAGGAAGTACAACTTGAAGACATTACCAGTTCCCATTTGAATAATATACATCAAACACTTTCAATCTATTAAAAGATTTCATTTTAGAGACATTATTTTAGAGAGAAATAATATGTTTTCTTGTTAAGCTATTTGGTTTTAAGGAGTTTTCAAAAGAGACTCCAATTACAAGCTTGTAATGTCTGATTTACGTGAGCTTTTCTTTGCATAACAGAGAAAAAGGACATTAAATTTATGCAAAGTTGAAAACTAGTTTCTATGCGAGAAATTTAGGTTGAAGGCTATTTAAAATGAGTAAAATATTGGTCTGGTTTTGTTTCAATGTAGAAATTAATGGTTTCTTTTTTTAAAAAGTATAAAATATTTTGTAAAACAAAAATGAAGTAAAACTGATTAAGTTTGAAAAAAAAAGAAGATTGTTAATAAAACTATATTTATGCTAGTGGTAAAAATGGTAGCTGAAAATAAGAAACTGTAATTTCATGGAGCACCTATGTAACATATTAGTATACTAAAACAGAATCATCATCATCATCGTCATCGTTTAATATCTGCTTTCCATGCTGCCATGGTTTGGGCGGTTTGACTGAGGGCTGGCAAGCCAGAAGGCTGCACCAGGCTCCAATCTGATCTGGCAAAGTTTCTACAGCTGGATGCCCTTCTTAATGCCAACAACTCTGAGAGTGTAGTGGATGCTTTTTACATGCCATCAACATGAGGGTCAGTCAGGTGGTACTGGCATCAACCACATGTGAAAGGTGCTTTTTATGTGCTACCAGCACAGAAGTCAGTCAGGTGGCACTGGCAATGACCACGCTTAAATGGTGACTTTTACATGCCACTGGCATGGGTGCCAATCAGGCAGTACTGTCATCCTTTTGGGCTCAATTAAGTAAGTACCAGTTGAGTGTTATACATTTAGTGGAACATACCTCATTTCTATGCAGTTCAGTGATCACATATTCTTTGTATTTGATGGCAGTTTTTTAAATACCATGTAAAACAATTCCTTTGTTGCCAACGGAGGAAATAGTTCTTTCCACTTTTCCCCTGCTGTCCTTACTCTGCTTATCATGTTTTCACTGTATAAACCTCTGCAAGTAGTAAGCAAAGCATTCAAGAAATTTTAGTAATTCTCCACGGAACGAGATGCCAGTTTGGTACAGAGTCAATCTTTCAGTACCACTGGTATTCATTTTCAGCTGAGAGTACAGGAACAATATGAAATGAAATATCTTACTCAAACACAGAACACATCACCTGTCTTGAGAATCAACCTATTAATTTAACAGCCATGAGCACAACATCCTAACCACTGGGCCATATACCTTCATCCTAATTAGCAGAGGTGTCAGCAAACATGTCAAAGACTTCAATTGAAATCAGTAAATATTCTCTCTTGATAATAGTAGTATAAATTTCATATTAAACAGTAATTTGTTCAGACTTTCTCAACACATAGGATATGACTGGTACTTAATTTATCCCTCTTGAGAAAAGGCAAAACAAAGTTAATCATAGTATAATACAACTAAACACTTTCTATGTTTCTAATGACACAAAACCAGAGATTATGAGAAAGAAAATTGATTAGATGATTCACAATATATATCATGTACTTATTTTATGAACCAATTAAGTAAGGTGAGGGCAGAATATATAATGTAAGGTATTTTGGATGTTCCTACCTCCTACATACCTACAAGAAATATTAGGCCAACATTTTAAAGAACGGCAGTAGCCCAACATGTCATGTATGTAATCAACAAAAAGAAACGCTGGATCATATCTCCATGTGCAGCCTTCTTGTGCCTACAGAGTATCTCAACAGGCATGATAGAGTGGCACAGTATATTCACTGGGTAATTTGCAAAGACCTGGACCTGCCTCATGATAAAAACTGGTGGGAACAAAAACCACCTCCTGTGCTTGAAAACGATCACATCTCACTCCTTTGGAACTTTACTGTTCAAACTGACAGAAAGATACATGCAAATAAGCCAGACATTGAAGGATCTCAGACAAAAATCATGTCTCCTTATTGATATGATTGTCCCAATTGACATAAATGTATCTGTCAAGACCTTCCAAAAAACTGAGTATAAAGATCTTGAAATAGAAATTAGCAAAATGTGGAACATCAAGACTAAAACATTACCTTTTGTCACAGGTGCCCAAAGAATGATAGCAAAAGGGACTGATTACTACCTAGCTCAGATACCAGGAAATCTAAAAATGGAAGAAATTATAAAAATAATGCTTATTGGAAATGTCCATATCCTACGAATTATATTTTCTATGTAATCCCCAAAACATTTTAATATGTAAATATTGTCAAAGCACTTTTAAATGTACATACTACCAAACACTTTTTACTGTCATCTTAAGATCACTCTATCATCTTATAATCAAATTACTTTTAAAGCAAACTTCTAATTTTTTAATGTTTTGACAGACATTCCTGAGAACAATACTTTGTGCAAAATCAAAAATGTTACACCCTAGTTATAACACCAACTTGAACTTCTAACTTGTTATCTCTTGAGATCTCTGATTGAGACTTGGAGTCAACTTATATAAATACAAAGCAAAAGCCAAACATATAATAATAATAATAATAATAATAATAATAATAATAATAATAATAATAATAATAATAATAATAATAATAATAATAATAATAATAATACTGATAAATGCCCTGATGCAGTACCAGGCACTGGCTCCCATAACTTCTGCTCAATACCACAGATTTGCTTGTCAGTTATTTGACCTTAACCAGTTGAGCAAGTCCCTTGGTGGCTGATGATATGTGCATCTCTGATCATAAGCAGAAGTAGTGGGGGAGCATCATAGCCATGTGTTGAGAGGAATTCTTTGGGGTTTGAATAATTCACCTTTGGAAACATGGGTGTTTTGCTCAACATCCTTAAACCTTATTCAGGGACCTTTTGAGCGGGATGGGCTACTCGACCTGAAGAAAATTTTAACTGGGCCCTACCTGCGAGGTCATGTGCTGTTAATCTTGATATGAGATTGCCATGTCGCACACATATGGTTGTGATGCATGTGCCTGGTGTACCCTTATCAGACGGGTAGTCATGATGGGCATAATGGGCTTTGTATATTTGTACCCCAGTGTCACTTTGATGGCATGCACTGCTCTCTCACTCAAAAATAATAATAATAATAACAATAATAATAACAATAATGATAATAATGAGTACTCTCTATGTAATAATAATGAGTACTGTCTATGTGATCTCAAATTTTAAAACAAACACGATCCAAATATGTGGTACCATAGGCATAACACCTACATGAACTTCTAACTTGTTGTCTCTTGAGGTCTCTGGGTGAGACTTGGATCCAACTTGTACAAATGCAAAGCAAAAGTCAAACATAAAATAATAATAATAATAATAATAATAATAATAATAATAATAATAATAATAATAATAATAATAACGATCCTTTCTACTAAAGGCACAAGGCCTGAAATTTTGGGAGTGGGGCTAGTTGATTTTATTGATCCCAGTGCATAACCGGTTTATATTTCATCAACCCCCAAAAGGATGAAAGGCAAATTCAAACTTGGTGGAGTTTGAACTTGGAACATAAAGACTGACAAAATGCTGCTAAGCATTTTGCCTAGCATGCTAATAATAATAACAATCCTTTCTACAATAGACACAAAGCCATAAGTTCTTGGGGATGGGGGTAGTCGATTATCTCAGTCCTAGTGCTCAACTGGTACTTATTTTAACAACTCTGAAAGAATGCAAGTCAAAGTTGACCTCTGCGGAATTTGAACTCAGGACATGAATATGAACGAAATGCTGCTAATCATTTTGTCTGACATGCTAATAATTCTGCCAGGTTCAAATTTTGGCACAAGTCCAGCAAATTTAGATGGAATGGGTTAGTCAATTACATAGAGCCATATATTTGTCTGGGACATTTTTTTTTATTAATCCTCAAAGGATGAATGACAAAGTTAATCTTAATGGGATTAGAATTCAGAACATAAAGAGCCTGAAGAAATACCTCTGAGCTTTTTGTTCACCATACTAAGAATTCAGCTACCTCACTGCTTTTATGATGTGGTTTATATTGACTCGGTGGGAATGAAAGGCAAAGTTTTCCTTGGTGGAATTGAACACAGAATGCAAAGAACCAAAACATATACCTTGTAGCACTTGACCTCAGACAATTCTGCCAGCTGACCACCTTAATAATTGCACTGTTTATTTGCCACAAGGGTGACACAATGGAAATTTTAAAAAGCTGAATTACAAAAGGGAGAGGGTTTTACATAAAGTAAGAAGAAAATAAAAATACATATATTGAACGGTAAAATATAAAATACAGAAATATGAAAATAATGGATGTGTCCCAAAGGAGGACAGTTCTCTACAGCAAGATAGGGTGCCCTACAGATTTCTAAGGCAAGTGTCAAATAATTGTATATATTAACTCTGTTGTTGTTGCTGCTGCTGTTGTTGTTGTTGTTGTTATTACAGGGAGGCATTTGCTTGCCTCACTGCTGTGCTGCACCACAAGCATTACTAATATTGACAGACTTAATGCCTAAACATTTGTTTTATTTCCTTGAAAATTCATTGGAAAAGTCATTTATTTTTCATTTTGACAAGCAAAATTATGAAGTTAGATGACAACTTTAATGTTACCACTGTCTTTGTTACTTCCTGCTGCCCCTCAATCTTCAAAATTCAACATTGGTGACGTTATTAATTAAAATGTTTGCTGGCAGCAGACAACATGGAAATAATAATTAGGAGGGATACTGAGCGGTTTAAAACCCTCTTTTCCTGAAAGTGTCTAAAACAATTACAGTGATACAGATTCCAATCTTCACCAAAGAAATTTAAGGGTTGTGTGGTTAAGAATACGTACAGGCATATTTGCACAGTTAAGAAGCTTGCACTGTAACTATGTTATTTTGGGTTCAGTTCCACTGCAGTGCACTTTGGGCAAATTACATTACTATACCCCTGGACCAATCAATATGCTATGAATGGATTTGGTAGACATAAATTGAATACATACCTATATATATATATATATATGTATATATATATATATGGGAGAATGAACGAAAAAACAACAACAGACGAGGACAGGTGGTGTAAATAACAAAAGGATGTATTAGTATGACGCTCAGGAATACGGAAAGTCTTTGACGTTTCGAGCTACGCTCTTCAACAGAAAGAATACGGAGAAAACAAGGAGAAAAACACGGAGAAAAAAAATTGAATAGTGTTCAGTCAACAGAGGCGTTGGAGTGGCTGTGTGGTAAGTAGCTTGCCTACCATCCACATGGTTCTGGTATGGCACTTTGAGCAAGTGTCTTCTACTATAGCCTCGGGCTGATCAAAGCCTTGTAAGTGGATTTGGTAGACGGAAACTGAAAGAAACCCGTTGTATATATGTATATGTATATATATGTGTGTGTGTGTTTGTCCCCACCAACGTCGCTTGACAACCGATGCTGGTGTGTTTACTACCCTGTAACTTAGCAGTTCGGCAAAAGAAAATGATAGAATAAGTACTGGGCTTATAAAGAATAAGTCCTGGGGGTGCGACTTGCTTGACTAAAGGCAGTGCTCCAGCATGGCCGCAATCAAATGACTGAAACAAGTAAAAGAGTAAAAGAGTAAAATATATATATATATCGTCATAGTGAATCATATATCTGAAAAAGCAGCACACTTGAATGAATAGAACGGTAATGTATTAATATGAAGTTAAATATATGTCCAATCATAAAGTGACCAATGGTGCTTTGCTTTAAAGACAACTCATCAGCTTTATGGATGCTCTACGACCAGACATATATTTAACTGCATATAACATATATACACATATCATCATCATCATCATCATCATCATCGTTTAACGTCCGCTTTCCGTGCTAGCATGGGTTGGACGATTTGACTGAGGACTGGTGAAACCGGATGGCAACACCAAGCTCAAATCTAATTTGGCAGAGTTTCTACAGCTGGATGCCCTTCCTAACGCCAACCACTCAGAGAGTGTAGTGGGTGCTTTTACGTGTCACCTGCACGAAAACGGCCACGCTCGAAATGGTGTCTTTTATGTGCCACACGCACAAGCCAGTCCAGGGGCACTGGCAACGATCTTACTTGGCTTGCCGGGTCTTCTCACGCACAGCACATTTCCAAAGGTCTCGGTCAGTAGTCATCGCCTCGGTGAGGCCCAATGTACGAAGGTCTTGCCTCACCACCTCAGCCCAGGTCTTCCTGGGCCTACCTCTTCCACGGGTTCCCTCAACTGTTAGGGTGTGGCACTTTTTCACGCAGCTATCTTCATCCATTCTCACCACATGTCCATACCAGCGCAATCGTCTCTCTTGCACACCACAACTGATGCTTCTAATGTTCAGCTTTTCTCTCAAGATACTTACACTCTGACGGGTATTCACATATATATATATATATATATATGTATATATGTATATATGTATATATGTATGTATGTATATCAATGAGGAAAACCATTAATTTTAATTTTCTGAGTGAGAATTAAGTAGTAACAGTACTGCAGAGTAAAATCTATTTACTGAAGTAAATTGGCAGTCCTGACTAGGATGATGTTACTACTTTTTTTCAGCCACTGAAGCATGTCTTTTCCAGTTGGCTACTGATGCACAACTGTGTCCTTATACTTCGAACAAAGGAACTCATGTCCCCACACAGCATTAAATGGTACCTCCAGACCATGGTTTCTGGGTAATTTCTCTTCATTGGCACGGGATAACTGTTGGCTTAGAGATGGCAGCACTAGTTCTGTATATACCTCGAATAAGTTATAATTTTAATATTTTCAACTAGGCCCAAGCATGTCTGTTTGGTTAAGAAGCTCACATTGTGACCACATAGCTTTGGGTTCATTCCCACCGTGCAATAACTTGGACAAGTGTCTTCAACTATAGCCTCAAATTGAGGCTACAGTAGAAGACGCTTGTCTAAGGTAACATCTTGTGAGTAAATTTGGTAAACAGAAACTGAGTGGAAGTCCCACACGTATGCACACACACGTACGCACACACACACACACACACACACACACGCACACAGATGCATACACACATGCACACACACACAATGGGCTTCCTCACAGTTTCTCTCCACCAAATCTATTCACAATGGCATTGGTTAACTCAGAGCTACAGTAGAAGACACTTGCTCAAGTTGCCACACAATGGGACCGAACCCAGAACCACAAGCCTCTCAATCACACAGCTTTGCCTGCACTTATATAAAAGAAATAGAATTTATGTTAAAAATAAGGTTTATGAATGCCATGCTAAAACGATGGCATGGAAACTTCCAACATAACCACTATGTGATAAAACTGAACAGGTGAAGGAATAGATAAGAAAAATATTAGCTCTGGCTGAGAAGTAGAAGAATCAAAGCTGAGCCTGAATGATTATTTATTGTGGTAGAGTATCAAAGCTTTCTTACTATAAAATATCAAAAGCCTGTAATGAAGCAGAATACATTAAATAGCTGCATTCATGTGGTATTTGTGAAGAAACAATTTACTACATTGTCTGTGGCTACCAAGACTTAGCAATAAATGAATATATGTGCATGTATGACAAAGTTGGTGCTTTCATATGCAGGAAATTATGGCAGCATTATGGAATGCTGACAAAAAATAAGTGTTAAAAACTTACCTGAAAAAGTCTGACCATAATGAATGCCCTTTATTGAACGGTTAAGCTATGAAGCATAAAAAGATACAGCATAACATAAACATGCACATACACATACAAAAACATAACAAGCTTCTGCACAGTTTCCAAGTGGCCAAAATTTACTCACAAAATATTGGTCAACCCAAATCTTTAGTAGGAGGTGCTTAATTGAAATGTCACATAAAGGGACTGAATGAAGAACATATGGTCTCATAAAAGACTTATTCATTTCACTATAGCACAGGCTTGCCTGGCACTTACTGTAGTAAATAATTAAAGAATATAAATAAATAAATGAAGAAATAAAAAATAAATAAGCAAATAAATTAATAAATAAAGGGAGAGGAAACACTTGTCTACAACCAACATTTCTAGTAACAAACAGCTACAATGCATTAATGAATAACAATTTCTGGCAGTTCAGTATTAGCAGTAGCAACAGCAAGTGGTTTTCCTGCAAAATATTCTTCCTTCTGCTATCTCATTAAAGGTAGATCAGTGTTGGATCTGGAAGAAGCAGAGTAGTATACTTTGCCTGATCAAACAACAGAGTGACACCAAGCCATTGAGGGAGTTTCTATATAGTTTCTTTACCTGCTAGAAACACCAGCCAAATATTTCCAAATCCACTTCTTTTATATTCACAATTCTGTACATCGTGGGAACACCCTGACACATCTTCATCTCCATCCTCTTGCTTTTCCAAATGGAGTAACCATGTATTTCTCCTGTAGCAAGGTACCTACTTTCTCATCATCTGGCATAAATCCAGCTCCCACACAAATATTTTCCTCTCATTTGGGGGGTTTTTGTTTTGCATGTTACTTGGTAACCTCACAAGTGCCGGTGCCACTTAAAAAGCACACAGTGGGCACCATAAAGTAGTTGATGTTAGGAAAGGTATCCAGCCAGAAAAACCGTGACACAATAGACATTGGAGTTTGGGACAGTCTTCTGGCTTACCAGCTCCAATTGAATTTTCCAAACCATGCCAGCATGGAAAATGGACATTAAATGATGATGATGCTGATAATGATGATAATGAAGATGAGGATAATGATGATGATGATGACGATGATGATGATGATGATGCTGTTGATGATGATGAGGATAATGACTATAACAACGATGACACTTCCATCTTAAAAATGCTAAAAAGCAAAAGATGCATTGGATTATGCATTCTTAGATACAATATGCCAATAAGACAAAATAGTAATGAGTTCGAATGTCTTTTGCAGTAAGTCTACTGAATCAGAGGTGACCTGAGACCAATCAACATTATGACCACAACCACGACCACCAATAACAATAACAGTAATAAAAACAACTCAACAGAGGTATGGTTTGAACTCATGTCGATGTAAATGGCAATTTATCACAGCTATTATGGGTCTCTGAAGCATGATGTCATATTGAACCATAGTTTTCCTCCCATACAATGTAAATTGTTGTCAAAAATGTGACTACTGTAATGACACAGAAAGACACCATGATAAAGAAATGCGAGAAAATAAAATGCTGAAGAAGCAAATTTGTCCTCTTACTATTATTTCATTTCTCAAAGGGGCCTTTTTTTCATTCTTTTGCCTTGAGTCACTAACTTTTGCATATTGAAGTAAGGTTATGTCAGTGTTGGGCTTGTTATTTCAAATCATTAATTCTGGCCATCAATAAAGTGTCCTTCACTGTCCTTTAGCATTGTTTACTGATCTATGAGTAATTAAAACAGCTTTCTTAAGGACAATGTTTCCTTTTCAGTTGCTTCTCTAATGTTTTCTGTTTATAAAATGTCCTCCACTAGACAATACATGTCTGTTATATCCTTGGAGACATCTTTGTTAATGATGACAACTTAAGACTACTGATCTAGAAACAGAATCAGATCTCTATTTGTAGCAACTATCCTTTCACCACTAATGGAATCAGAGAACAGAATTATCTGTTTACCACTATAATTTAATCCACATCCCTTGGTACTTGACTCTACTGATTTAACTGATGGACCACACTAAATGTCTCCATATGCTACTTTACACCTTAAAGGTATTTAAAATCAGAGAGAAAAATTGCAGCTGAACTATTTCCTCTTTTAATCAAGGAGTCAAAATGCTTTAACCATGATGCATTGAAACAATAAAATGTACTGAGATTTTAAAAAATACAGATCTTATTAGTGAACAAAGGTGTTCTCTTTAAACAACTTTTAAGTGAATAGTTTTCTAAAAAGTTATTAGTATCACTGAAGCTGCCTGAAGCAAATTATTTTCACAGTTTCCTTTAGTGAGAAATCTTGTACTTTCATGTATACATACAATGTATATTTAATCAGACCACAACTTTAAATGTGGCAGATGGCACGGCTTTCAAATATTCTTTGATTTTTATTAAATGTTTACCGCATAAAATCTAATTGAAATATTTTCATAGATTTAATATACCTAAATTCCTTTTCACTTGAAATCTGAGGCACTGTGCTTATGTAAAAATCAATATATCTAGATTTCATTTATCTTCATCTTTTCTAATTTTCATTTCTACAAATTATGTAAATGTATAAATATATACTTAATAATATTCTTTGATTGTTGTCCAAAGACCTATAACCATGAGATTCTGGAAATAAATTTAATTATTGGGAGGCCTTTAATAATAACTTGTTGGTTTTATCATTTTTACCAATTAGATAGGAATAACTATTCAAATCTAATTTCTTATATTAGCACATATCTCTCCAATATTTCTATAGATATAGGAAACACCGAAATATTTACTGGTCATATGTTATATCTTTATATTTAGAAATGAGCACAATTATTACAGAAGTATTGCAGCAAGACAGTAATTCGACAGAAACAAGATGTTCTATGGGAAGGTCACTACAATTTGTACTAATCTTACACTGCTATAAGTGATAGAACATATGAAAGGGAGTTATGCATAAATTTAGCTTTAGGCAAAATAACTTGTTCACACAATTTAAAGATAAACTGAAGATATACTTAAAGTAATACTTTTGTATTATATCTATTACATGGTAATTTCATTTTTCTAATGTTACACCTTTAAATTAACAGTCTCTTCAGTAGTTTTCCATGGTGTTTCAATTTCTGATTAGCTGTTGCTGTTATTATTTTTTGTTTCATATCAAGTCACCACTGACTGAACTGATCTGGGATCAGAAGCATTTTCAACTTTTCAACTCATTCACATTTTTTATAGACAGTAGTGTGATTTACAAGAGATTTACATGCTGTTTCTTGCAGTTCAATTAACTATATAGAGGCTTCGTCCTTGGTTCATGGTTGTAACTAGTTGACTATAATGGCAAATATTACAGAGATAAAATAACTATGAAGCACTATTAGTTAGGTATTAGAAAACAATGGATACTAAATTATAAATGTTAAAAAAAGATATTTCTATAATCATTAAATGTATATTGTGACTGTTTTATATGTGAAATACTTACATTTCTTGATTTATTTAAAAGTTTTTTGATGTTTAATTTGAATTTTGTGAAGCAGATATCTAAGTGGTTTCATGTTTAGAATGACACAAGATGTATTTAAGAATGCTAAACTTAGAACGAGTAAAGAAGTCTATGATTTGAATAATTTGATTGATACTTGTTTTACATTCAGTTCAGACTGAGATTTGCAAAAACTCAAGCTAAAATGGTATCTTTTTTCTCAAGAAAGAAAACATAGGATTACTTTAAAATGGTTGAGTTTCCTCTAATACTTGTTTGATTATTATAATAGACAATCAAAAAAACATGTACATTTAACAGAAAAAAAGATATCACAAATAACATGACTTGTATTAGATACAAACCAATACAGAGGGCAGTAGGAATCTTTACACATTATTTATTCAGAGGTTAAAATTCAATTTAATGGAGTATTCAATTTCTTGTTAATTTTAGTGTTACATGTAAAACCCAGCAGAATTTACTTCACTAAATTTATGCAAATAATTAACTTTAACCCTTTCGTTACTGTATTTATTTTGAGATGCTCTGTATTACTTTCAATTACTTTAAATATAACAAAGAATTTAGTAAAGTAACTTAGCTATCATTTAGCTAGTGTTAGGAACATAAATTGTGACGAAGGTTTGGTGGAAGATTTTAATTCAAAACTCATGAAAACAAGACATTTGTACTCAGCACCAGAGCTGGTTTCAGTTGGGTTGGTAATGAAAGGGTTAAGACAATTTGTACGTGTTGTGGTAAGATTTGAATTTGTGATTTTCAGTTTAAGAACCTATTAAACACTAAACATATTTGTAAACTGAGATACTGGTTGTCAAACTAAAGTTTTATCTGAAAAAGTCAGCTTTTTCCAACTAAACAAAAAATAGTAATGTAAAATGTTCATTTTATATATATATATATATATATATATATATATATATATATATATATATATATATATATATATATATATATTTACACACCCACCCACATACAACTTTACTATAATTGCCAAACAAAATGCAGGGAATGTAGTATTTCAGAGCAGGCCATGCTGATATGACATTAGGGAAAGAATTTATTGACGCTCTGTCTTAGAACCCATTACATTTGTTTTATTGTTAAACAGAGTAATCTTATAACAGACATTATTGTTAGGCAGTATTGTAGATGATAACAAGATTACTTAATATTCTATTTTCTGAACATTGCTGAATCAGAATACAAGTGTAAAATTATGGAAATATAGATTGGAAACAAAATGTTGTAATGGAGTTTGGGGAATATATTTACACATAGCCTGCAATGTTGCTCTTTGATTTATTATGATTCATTCAGTAATCTGTACAGGTCAAAATCGTACAAGCATTAGAGTGGTCAGAATTTTAGATATCGTATATCAGCATATATCACAAAAATATATTGCATAGGAGAATTTTAAGAAGTTATTACATTGAAATATATTTGATATATCACATATTGATGTTGAAATCTTTCCGTTTACCATTTATTAGTATGTTCTGTAACAAACGTTTGGGAATATGTTGCTGTGAGCAGTAATTTAGATATTTCATACTGTTTGAAACTGCTTTTTTTAAAGCTGTTATAGAAATACAAGTTTTAGTACACTATAATGGTTTATATTTCATATAAGGTGTACTACAGCTGTGAAGTTGGACTACTGGAAACATAGCCATAAGTTCATTGCTATTATTGCTTTTCTGTTTGTTCCTGAACAAAGAACATGACCATACATACTTCGCTTTCCCTGACTGATAAAATTACATAGGTTTTACTTCCTATTTCAGGATTGAGATGACAGCAGTAGAAACTGCATGCATTTATAAAAGATGATGCCCAAGCTAAAAACCATTCGACACATGCATAATATTTTTTAAGAGTAGATATAAGGCAGTAAAAATGATGTATATAGGTCATCAGTATTTTGTTGGCTTCCCCCATATAGCTATCAGTTATCTGTATATGCTTGGATGGTATCCATATTTAACTGATAAACTGTGATAAACTGATTAATGTTTCAAAATGCTGAAGCAGCATTTTTGTCATTTCTTGAATAACAATATCACGAATGTTATTCACATTTTAAAGAGGATTTCAGTTTATAAGCAATGAAGTTCAATTAAAAAGTTAGTCTTGGAAAAATTCCAATATTAACGTCAGCCTTAGAAGTGCTTCTTAATATTCAATTTGGAAATATGTTAAAAAGGAATGGAAAATTTTAATAGCTCCAAATAAACACAGTTCAACACCAATGATAAGTATGAATTAGCAACCTATGAAAGGAGAGCTACATGATAGATAATCAATCTTGAATTTATAACTTTTACATTCCAGGTCTTTATTTACTTTATAAATATAAGGATTATGAAACCAAGCTGATATGCCTACAGTATTTCTAAAATATGAACTGTAGTATCAATGAATAGCTGACAGTAAGAGGGTGTACTGTGTGCAGTATGAGTGGATATACTGTCTTCACTGTATCTCAGATAAGATATACCAATTAAATTTAACAAAATATGAGCACATCATCTCTGAACTAGAATCCCAAAGAGTCCAAGATACCTTCCAGTTGGAAACTAGAGAAACATCAACAGGTCACAATACCTGAACTCTTCAATCATGCAGTTAAATAAATCACCACAGTGTTCCTGTCAAAACAATGCAAATCAACGTTTGGATAAATACATATACCTGAAGTTACTTCTAAGAAAGATGTCAGGGAATATACAACCACCAAAAGTGGGTAGCATCTCTTTCCAAACAGAACAATTGTTATCAATCAATCAGCTATCAATAGAACATTCTAGATATTTTACATCCTGTTTTGTAACTGAGCAATTTGCAATTCTCTTGATATTTTACAAATTATACATAAACTATTCATTAATTTGTTCAGGCTATGTAAGAGCTTTTACCCAGTCACTTGACCAGCTTAAAACAACAACCAAATAGTCATCAAATCAAAGTCCACCGTCTCAAACAAGGAAGGACACACTGAGTAAAATTATTTTAGATACACATCCATAATATATCAGGATGGTCATAGCTGGAATGCTTCTGATCACAGGATTACTTAATTGAGATTTGTTTTATTAGTCAAATCTCAAGAAAGGAAACATTCTGTTATTCTTTTATTCATTTATTTGTTTCAGTCATTTGAACAAATCAACCCCAGGACTTATTCTTTGTAATCCTAGAACTTATTTTATCAGCTACTTTTGGCAAACTGCTAAGTTATGAAGATGTAAATACAACAAAATCAGTTGTTGAGTGTTGGTGGGGGAGGGGGACAAACACAAACACTCAAATGTATACATACAACAAGCTTCTTTCAGTTTCTGTCTACCAAATTCACTCACAAGGCTTTGTTTGGCCTGAAGCTGTAGTAGAAGACACTTGCCCAAGGTGCCACGCAGGGGGACTGAACCTGGTACCATATGGTTGGGAAGCAAGCTTCTTACCACATAGCCGCTCCTGTGACTATAAGATTTGTAGAAATCTATGAGATTAATGAGATTGATGATACTAATGTTTTGATTAAACAAGCACAAGGAGAGAATTCCAAAGAACTGGGGGAAAGGACTGGTTAGTGAGAGACCGGGACAGTTTGAAACAACATATAAGATTAAAGGAAGTGAGACGAATAAGTCAAGAGTACCTAGGTGGATATGGAGCAGAATCCACTGCTGTGATGTAAGAAAATGACAGAGAGAAGAGACAGCAAGTCTGTGAAGAAATGACTGTAGTATATCTATGAGTGTCATCATGCCAACCATAGCCATATGGATTTTCAAAGAACACAGTGAAGGATATCTGTGTGTGTTAGAGTAATGCCATTCTAGGTATAAGAGAAGTATTCTATTGTAGGTTTTACTCGAGCTAACTGGAGTTTACTAGTTTTGGCTAGGATGAAATATTTTCTGGCTGTGAGAGGAATCCCACGTGCACTACTTGCATGCTTCAATTGTGTAGAGTTAAGTGTAGTGATGTTTACTTGATATGTGTAATTTTTCTTTTTCTGCTCTTGAAGGGAATACATTGCCATAATCCCACTGGAAGATGTCTTTGAGTTTTCTTCTGATGGAATCAGGGCATGTTTCATGTAAGCATCTAGACTGCATATGGATTATGATTTTGATGGAGTCAGGGCATATTTCATACGAGTGTCTAGACTGCATATGGATTATGATTGCATGTGGAAAGTTAGAGAAAAATGAGAGGCAATATCATCTGCACAAGAGTAACCACTGCTTCAGATGATGGCCAACAGGCCTAATATAGAAGAGAAAAAGTGGCTCATGGTTAAGCACCAATAACATTTAGATGAATAAATGTAAGGTAGTGTCCACTATCAATGCAAAGGAGCTAGTTTGATGTGTAGTTTGACTTATGATCTAAGGTTGAAGAATGAACTGATCGTTATGCATTTGTAAAATACAATATTTGTTCTGCACTAAAAGCATTTTTACAATATTTCATAATTAAAGTTTAATATTTAGAAGTCATGTTATTTAAATCTCCTCAAAACCATGTCAAAGATACAGAATAAAATATGTTCTCAAATCATGAAAATGTACCACTGATGGTGTATATGGTGGTTGCGTGAAGTTTGCGATGAATCACCAGTGGTACATATGATGGTTAATGTATTAAAAATATTTATGGAAAGTGGTAGAATTATGTTCAGTGTTTATCCTGCCCCCTATTATGTTAAATACTCAGAAACATATTTGACTCAGACTTAACCAAACTGTTAGTAAATGAAAAAATTTCCCTAATGTATTTTGACAAAACCATTAAATGATGTGTCTAGGGAGTTAATTACATTGGCATAATGACTAATCCCTAGACACAACAAAATCTGTTTCAACACACAAATTCACATAAAGAATCTTGCAAACCAGATACAAAAACAAAGTACATTAAATGATGCTCCCATTAGCATTACTATAACCTTTGTACCTTTTCACAAACGCCAGTATTATCCATCTACCCATATTACTGTAACCCATATCACCATATAAACCATTTCCACATGATTGTATCAATGGGAAAACTATGCTGTGTAGTTAAAAATTTAATTTTCAACTAAATGGTTCTGGGTTTGATTCTGCTATATGGTACTTTAGGCTTGAGGGGTAGTGTCAACGGATATAACCTATAGTGGATCAATCCTTTGTGAATGAAATTTGGTTGATGAAGACTTCAGAAATCATTCACATATATGTACATGTATATCTTCTATCAAAGTGTATCAGTGAAAGAAGCTGACACTGGTGAGAAAACAAAAAAAAAAGGAAAAAAAACGTAAGCATGGCTGTGTGGTAACATAGTTCTGGGTTCAGTCCATTGTGTGACACCTTAGGCAAGTATCTTCTATAATAGTCTCAGGCTGACCAAAGCTTTGTGAGTGGAGTTGGTAGATGAAAATGGAAAGAAGCCTGTTGCATATATATTTATATATGTATATATATATGTGTGTGTGTGTGAATGTGTTTGTTTTTGTACTCCCAGCATTACTTGACAATCGGTGTTGGTTTGTGTATGTCCCCATAACTTAGCAGTTTAGCAAAATAGACTGATAGAATAAGCACAAGACTAAGAATAGTACTGAAAACAATTTGTTCAGCTAAAACCGTTCAGGGTGGTGTCACCAACACCACTATTCATCAGTATTTATGAAATCATTAAATATATAATAACACTGAACTGATGTCTAAAATCATTGCTAATATCAGTATTGGTTTACATTGTCATCATCATTGTCATTACTATTATCGTTGTATCATCATCATTATCATTATCATCCAAAACATCAACATTTCTTTGAAGAGATCCCTTTGTAATGAAAACATGGAAAAACAAAGACGAAACATTATGATACAGTATGGGATTAAAAAACAGAGCTTTAAAATATATTGTCTTTGTGATATTACAGAGATGAAATAGTAATGTGTTTGCCACAGAGCTGTAGATGAAACAAATTATATATCACTGCTATCAATAAATATGTATATGAAACATCACTTGAAATTAGTTATTACAGATAACAAGGTCAGTTAGAAGTTTAGCTTATAATTTAGAAGAAAATATCCTGTATTTTTTTATGGTGAGGACAACTTGAAAAATAAAAAGAAGTAAATAAGCAATATCACCTCGAAAAAATAAGAAGAAAAATCTAGGGGAAAATATCAATGATCTATTTTGAGATAAAATAGAAAGGCGTGCAACAAGAAAATAAATGTTAAGTACAAGAGTGTAAAGAGGAAATGTAAACCTTAGAGAAGTTTTATAGAGAATATGAAACATTGCTAATATTTAGGTTGAAATATAGTGAGATGCATGAAGTTACAGTCCTGAGTGAACATCAAATTATATCATAGAAAACTAAACTAGCATCTTGAAGCAAAGATATTGATCACATTGATTGTCAGAAAAACAGAACTGGAAGTTTTGAAAGAGTTACAATTTTCACATATCTTAAATGATCTTTCTTCCATAGATACTTACTTTTAGCTGTAAACAAATTTACGGTAAAACTAAGTGAAAATTTACTCTCCTTTCATTGTTACAACACAAACTTGCATATATATTAGCATGTGCATGATCTTAGATGTATAACATGTGAATGCACATATGCAATATATTCAAACATATAACTGTTATATAGATAAACATATACAATTGGATTTATGTATTTGCTGTTTCAAAAGCAGCAGTTACTAAATTAGATCTTACTTGTGAAAGCAGTCTCTACAAAACATGACTTAAAAAAAAACTCATCCATATAATGTAACACTAATATGATTTTAAGATAAAAATACAAGAAAATTATCAGTAAAAATGATTGATAATTGTAACTTTTACTTAAAATACTTTTAGAATTGTTGGAATTTTTCACAGGTTGTTGATGTTTAATTCTGGATCAGCCACTGATCTCTGATCCAAGTTGATAGATTGGTGGAAGGGTTAAAATATTGGCTGAGATGCCTTGCAGCAGTGTTCCAGCTCTTTGCTTCTTACGTTCTTGAGTTAATCTGTCACTCAGTTTAACATCACCACCTGATCAATATGGGACAACAGAATTTGCACAAACCTATAGTTTGAGGATAGCCTGTCTCCTTTCGTTCCATAAGTCTCATAGACTCTCAAAAATATAGGGTCATGGGCACTGCTTAAGCAGTAAAATGTCCACTAGACTTATGGCCAAAAGTTAGAACATCCCATATTTTAATATACTTTCCAATATATATGTTCCAGTGTATTCTTATTTAAGAATACAGGATGAGAAACATGAGGGATTTAGCTGCTATACATAGTATACCACATACTAACCACCTAGTATGAGGTAACAGACATTTGGAAGCCATACCAAGCAGGTAAGGCAATATCCTATTGTGAGATACAAGGGAGATTTGGTTGCTATAGTTACCAGGTTCTGCAATCCAATAAGTTCCCATATTGGATTAAAATATTTTACAGTTTTTGATAGGGGCATTATGTAGTAAAACATTCTTTGCAAATGGAGTGCAGGACTTGAGTATTATATGCAACTGAAATTATTGTAGCTCAACTGGACTTCATGAGAAAATATGAATCTAAGGATTTAATGATTTAATTCCAGATTGATAAAATGCATTTTGGTGCAAGCATGGATGTATGATTAAGAAGGTTGATTTGCCATGACCCGGTCACTGGTTCAGTCTGTCTTTGAGGCATTTTAGGCGAGCATCTTTTATCATAGCCTCAAGTTCTGTAAGACCTTGTGAATGGAATTTAACTGAGTGAAAGTGTGAGGAAGCCCATGAAATGTGTCTATATATATGTGTGTGTGTGTGTGTCTGTGATTGCATGTGTAGATTACTTAGATAAATTAGAATATATTAGAAGGTATCTTTTAATTTATCTACTTATGTTGTTTATTCATTATGCTGAAAATGCTTTATAACTAATTATAAATTAGCTGTAAATGTCTAGCAAATATTCAAAGAAAGACATCTAGATGTTTCTGAAACTACCCACTTCTTCATATGATGTTTAGAGGCACAGGTTCCCATGAAATCTTGCTATATATAACAGTCAGCACAAGATGTTGAATATGATGTATATTAGGACATACAGCTTAAAAAACTTAAAAGCTTAATAACAATTTATGTAGCAACATGTGTGTGTTTTGATGTGCACGAGTATATGTATGTGTGTGTGTATTTATTTCATGATATATGTCCATTGACATATATTGTGATGCTGGGCGAAATGCCAAGCGGTATTTCATCTGCCGTTATGTTCTGAGTTCAAATTCCGGCAAGGTTGACTTTGCCTTTCATCCTTTCGGGGTTGATTGAATAAGTACCAGTTACGCACTAGGGTCAATGTAATCGACTGAAACGTTTTGTCTGTCCTTGTTTGTCACCTCTATGTTTAGCTCCCTGTGGGCAATAAAGAAATAAAATATCTTCAACTAAAAATACCCTGTGTGGTTTTTGCTTCACCCTAGTTACACAAACTATCCTATCTCACTTTGACCATTAGATATGTCATGAACCTTTAATACATGACATGACATTATATATTATTCACTGTGTATAAAATAATTAATAAATTATCATGAAATACTCTAATTTACTTCCATACAACATCAACATCTTATGCCTCATTAAAATATCAATATACTAATACTTGTTTTCCAGTCAAGTATTAGATAAATAAAACTGAAAATATTTATGAATTGATGCAGCCCATATCACATCTTAAGTCCCCTTCTGATTGTAACAACTTAATAATAAAGGGAAAGGATACATACTTACATCAACTTTAAATAAAGTAAGCTAAATTGTACCTACTTAAGTACTGATACTTGTTGCTCTACAGCACTTATTCTGCTCTGTACAAACAGACTTATGATCAAAGTTATTTCAGCACTGACAATCTATTCTTTCTACGTGTAGGTCTACATGATCTAATTCCCTTCCATCTTTTAAGGTGGTAAGTTGTGACTTATGAGTGGACTGACTGTTATTTCTAGCAGGTTGAACACTAACTTTGAGAATTTCTTTCACTAGAACATTCAATAACGCATGTTACTCTACCAATGCTTGGCATGTAGCCAATGGTTACCTAGAAGCTTGGCAGACCAGATACTGGTACTTTTAGTAAATTAATATAACTGAAACAATTTTTTCTGAAAATAAATATCAGACACTTCACTTGCTTGTTTTGTTTTGTATTTTTTAAGTACATAAAAAAAGCTCATTCTTACCTATATCTGAAACTATTAATCTTCCAAAGAGATAGAACAGAATGATTAATATATGGTTCATTGAAAGAGAATGTATTACAAAGAGAGGAGTGGGAAGTTCCCTCTCTTTCATTTGTCTGTCTGTCTCTCTCTCTTTCTGTCTCTCTCTCTCTTTCTCTCTCTGTCTTTCTTGCTTTCTCTTGCATTCCCTACTACCCATTAAAAAAAATATTTTGTAATGTTCATAAAATTCAATTAGTACTTTCATACGTTCGTAGTAATCATCAGATTTCAAAATGAATTTAACTGACAGTTGAGTTCTTGACAACTATAGTAAAATGACTGACTTCTTTCTTTTTGTACCTTTTAGAAGGCTCCAAAAAGCCGAATTTTTGGAATGCAGTTTTGACCAAACTGGTCATGGTATGCCAGGTGTACCGATGTTACGGGCATAGATCCCACCTTTATTTTAACCAGTTAGCTTGCGGTTTACATGTAATGGTTTTATGACTGAGCAAACTTAGTTGGTTTCGATCATTTTTATTTCATTTTGTGGGAGTCTTCTATAATTTGTTTATATTCATATTTTAGAAATATTTATTAATCTACAACATTAACTGGTTGTTATATTATTGTTATTATCTCTGTACAAAACAGGTTTGAACATTTTAATAAAGCGTTTTTCTTTTCTTTCTTCCAACCTCACTTGTGCCATGTAGTTTGTGGAAAAGAAAAATTAGAAACATTTTCTGACCACATGTTTCTATATGTTTGCTTAACAGAATTTAGTGAACATTAGTGTTCCAGATTTGTTGTCTGTGGACTCGAGAGTATTCCAGTAATGCCTTCCCTGTTTCACCAGCATATAGTTCCTAATAACTTGGACATTTAAAACAGCAGATCAAATTTCTGCTTTTGCAGCTCATATCTACATTTTCGAAAATCTGTCCGTTTTTTTTTGTTCTAATGGATCTACAAGTATGTATGTGTTAACACATTCCACATTTGTTATCATTACACTTGGATACTGAGATGTTTTATCCTGTTGGTTCATGTTGAATTTTGCCTTTGTTAATAGTTTCTTTAGGTTATGTGGTTGTCGTTTTCTTAAGATAAGTGTTCAATTAGTTATTACATCAGCATCATCATCATCATCATCATTTAACGTCCGCTTTCCATGCTAGCATGGGTTGGACGATTTGACTGAGGACTGGCAAACCAGATGGCTGCACCAGGCTCCAATCTGATCTGTTAGAGTTTCTACAGCTGGATGCCCTTCCTAACGCCAGCCATTCTGAGAGTGTAGTAGGTGATTTTACGTGCCACCGGCACGAGGGCCAGTCAGGCGGTACTGGCAACAGCCATGCTCAAATGATGTTTTTTTACATGCCACCTGCACAGGAGTCAGTCCAGCGGCACTGGCAACGACCTCACTCAAATGTTTTGTTCACGTGCCACCAGCACAAGTGCCAGTAAGGCGACGCTGGTGACGACCATGCTCAAATGGTGTTTTTTACGTGACACCGGCACGGAAGCCAGACAGCTGCTCTGGCAATGATCCCACTCAGATGGTGCTGTTAGTGCTCCACTGGTACGGGTGCCAGTCATCAAATTTGGTTCAATTTCGATTTCACTTGCCCCAACAAGTCTTCACACCAGTCATCAAATTTAGTTCGATTTCGAATTCGATTTCAATTTCACTTGCCTCAACAGGTCTTCACAAGCAGAGTTTAGTGTCCAAAGAAGGAAAGGTACGCATAAGTGGGCTGGCTACACCCCTGGTAAAGGCCACGAGTTATGGTCTCACTTGTCTTGCTGGGTCTTCTCATGCACAGCATATTTCCAAAGGTCTCGGTCACTAGTCATTGCCTCGGTGAGGCCTAATGTTCGAAGGTCATGCTTCATCACCTCATCCTAGGTCTTAATTGTATTTATCTCTATTACTAACTCCATATCAGCTCAATTTGAATTTCTCTTGTAGTCATTCCTGATGACATGGGCCTTGTTCTGGATGACGATTTCAGAGTTGAAATACTTTTGGTCACTCCTACATGTTTTCTATACTAAGCATACCCAGCTCTCACCTATTGTTTGTATGTATGTATGTATGTACGCATGTCTGTTAAGGTTTTGATTTATAATCATAACTACAGAACCTTAGTTTCTCAGCCAACATTTATCTGTGAACTGGAATCAAGTAAATTCTAATTTCTAAAACTTTAATAATTCTATTATATTCAAAGCTATTCTTATAATTCTGCAAAAGTACAGATCTACTTAATTTGATTTGAGAATACATAATTTCACTGATGCAATTAAAAGATTAAAAGCAATTGCAATTTTAAGTATATGTGGTGTCCAGTCTAGTACTTATTACTAAGGTAATTGGATGGATATTGCAACACTATATAGAATGTACTGATTATTATTCATGTATACTACTAGTAAAACACAACTTGTTTTCTGATGACAAGTTCTTCTTCATAACATGGCATTTTCTTCTTGAGGCACATTAGCATATTAGTTTTTTGATCTTTATTGAAATTATTTTTACTGACGACTAGTAATTCTAAATTCTTCTAATACACACACACACACACACACACTAACTCATATGATGTTTGTTTCTTTATATTGCAGTGTCATCATTGATATTACTGATTTAGTTCCCCACTGTTTTGGTAAGAACTGTTAGGTCATGATACAAATTCAAACTATACAGCATCAAACAATGTCTTATAATATAGACAACTCGTATTAAATATCATTAATCTTATAAATATATCCTTTATCTACAAATTTCCATTCAATTTTATCATTACCGCTCTCTTCAAGATAGTCTGAAGCTAGTCTCAAATCTATGCACTCATAATGAAACTGCTGATTAATCTGCTACTTTGGCCTTTATCAATAGAAGCACAGAAGCTGGTTGTTTGCACTGATCAACTTCCTATAAACTGAAATGATTGAGTATCTGTTTTGTTCTCACATTCAGACAGCCGTGGAAATCATAGCTTGTAACTGAATAATTATAGAAAGAATAACTTGTGTTATGCATTTGCAACACAAGCAAAGCATCCGGAGAGCCAGGGCATCCCTAGTGTATAGAAATGCTTAAACAACAAGGACAAGAAGAATAAGAGCCTCCTTATCATTGTTACATTGTGGAAAGACTGATGGTGATTTATCTGTTTTGAAGTAAAGATCTAGTTATTACACAAATATCATTGTGTTTCAATGCCCTTCTGCTGTGATGCACATCAAACTTATGCCATTACAATACATCATAAATTCCAAAAACAAATATCAGCAACAGAATATTAGGCTTCTTTTGTAATGGCACCAATTTCTAGCTGAGAAAAATTATATTTCCTAACACTTGTCAAATCATTGTGGAGGTTATCAATATGACTCTGTGTAGTCTTGTTTTCTCTTCATTCATATATGTTAAATGAAGCCAAGCTGGAAATGTTCTTATCTGAATTCTGGCTATAATCAGCTTGGAAAAGGTTTTCCTTTGTGAAAAGAACTTTTCAATCTTGTGTTTTATCAAGTGGATAGACTCTGTTAATAGTAACTTCTTGTACATTATAGAAATCAAGCTGTGAAAAAAAAAAATTGGGGGGAGAAATTTACAATGTCCACTGACACCTGAATATATATAATCAATCTTCTTGGTAATGTCAATTTAACTAATGTCAATTTAACTAATGCTAATTATCAGGTTGAATAGATTTACTCTGAGATATTTCGATAGACGTAGTATGCAAGGCCAGCTTACACAGATATTGATTTCATGAATAAACAAAAAGCCTCAAATTTAACACTAGCAGTCAGTCACTGATGTCATGTGATGTTCATGCCTTTCTCAAGAATATTAGTGATAATAATTTTATCTATTTATTTTCATTGGTTTGCTCTAGAAGATGAGACCACACCAGGGCTTTCACAGGCCCTTCCACGACTAAATACTGATATAAGATAACTATAACTTGAAATTGGAACCAGTTTGCAACAATAGCTTATTGGAGATTTGCATAAGATCTACCAAATAAATCATTGTTTTATGCATTCATGAAAAAAATAAGAAAGAACATTTCTGATCAATGTTAGATTAGAAGGAAATGAAGATGTTGTAAAAAGAAAAATACATTTATGGAGTATTTCTTGAATATTCTCGTTACATAATTTTCTTTTTTTGTATCTATTCAGACTAATCAGATGAAAGCTTTCTACCTTCATTGCATTCAGCCTATGTATCGAGGCTATGCTAGCTTTGGGTCAATCATTTTGACCCCAGTGCTTATTTAAGACTTGCATTTTTTTATTGAATTATTTATCTATCTATCTATCCATCTCATTCTCTCACTTTTTCTGTCTCTCTCTTTCTCTCTCTCTCACTCTCTCTCTCTCTATATATATATTTAAACACACACATACATGTGTATATATATATATATATATATACACATATATATATTCAGGTATGCATATAAAAATATATATATACACACAAACACACATATATACATGTATATATGTGTGTGTGTATGTATATATATATATGTATATATATGCATATAAATGCATATGCATATATATATATATATATATATATATATATATATATATATATATATGCACCTGTGAAGGAAGGCACATGGCTTGGTAATTAGGGTGTTGCATTAACGATTGTACAATCATGGTTATCTTTGCAATTTCGGTAAGCCAAAATTGCAAAGATAATCTGGATCTTGACTGAAGAGACAAAACTCCGAATGACCTGTCTGTGTTTTCTTTGTATCGTCTATCTGAATGTTTTGTCCCTTTTTTGTATCACCTAACTGTCTTGATGTTTTGCGTTCTTGTTCCATTCTGTATTATTTATATATATATATATTTTTGTATTTGCTGCCGATTAGGTAAACCGCACATGCGTGGTAAATTTTGAAAAATTAAGCATATAAGCATAAGTCATGTTTCCTATGTAGTGAGTCATGTTTATATGTTATATCTAGGTATTCCGCTGAAGATAGCTGATCTGGCAAAATATCTTATTTTGCTAAAATAGCTTGAAACCATGGTACGGAAAATAGATTGGTAAATGTTTTTATTTTTCATTCCCTTTCGAAATTATCCCCAATTTTGTGGTATAGAGTTTTTTCCTGCTCTTTCTAGTGGGTTAGATGTCCTATTATAGGCATTTCTGTATTTTAAATAAATAATATATAGTCTATTGACTATTTTTTTCTTCTTACTAGGCCACTGGTAGTAAATAAAATTTCAAAAATTTTTTTGCTGCCCTATGATTTATTAATAATGATAAAATATATATATATATATATATATATATATATATATATATATATATATATATATAGCGCTGCATGTACACTTGTCTCGTATATGTAAGTATATATATATAAGCATGTATATATGTGTATATACATCTGCACACACACACACACACACACACACACATATATATATATATGTACATATATAGATGTATATGTACGCATGTATATATATAAGTGTATATATAAAGATTTATATGTATATATATATACATATGTACATATGCATATATCATTTGTGCTGGTAATTCAGCAAAAGCTGAATGCTCGGGCATCATCCTCAACAGCAGAGTCCATTATTGTAATTACGTAATTATTTTCAAGAAAGACTAACTTTCAGGATATGTCCTGACACCTTGACACCACTATCTTTATTTCTCTTTCCCCTTATCTCACCCACCCTTATATACTACACTTCCACTCAGTTGATGGGTATTTTCAGTCTTCTAAGTTATACAGTGGCTTCACTAGTTTCCAGTACCATGAAAAATAAAATGATCCAGTAGATTTTGTAAAGGGACTGGTATTAGGAAAGGCATCTAGCTGTAGAAAATATAGAAAATAGAGCTCAAATCAGTCATCTGACTCATTGAATCTTGTGCGATCACCTAATTCATGCTCATAACATGGAAGATGGATGTTAAAGGATGATGATGCTGATGATGATGATAATGATGATGATGACAACAATGACGATGACAATGATGATGACAACGATGACCATGACAACAGTGACGACAACAACAACAACGACGATGATGATGATAATGATGACAACAACAACAAAATAATGTTGCAAAGAAAGAAATAAATTTAATTTGAGCTGCTAAACTACTAATGTACTGGTCCATTTGTACTTTTACATTTTCTAATTTCACTCTTAAGTCTTACTAAGAAACAACCTTCAAAGGTTTCTATTGATTATACCAATGTAGATATTCATTTTAGAGTGGTAGATGTTTTATCAACCTTTGTCGAATGGCTAATTTACCATTTGCTGTAAAGAGATGCAATTCCATGCACCATTTTCTATGTAGATATACACAAACACAAATACATGCCTACACACTTACACATATACTCACACACATATAAAGGTATTAGCCAACCAAATCTACAGTAGAAGATACCCAAAGTATCATGCAAACTGATTGAACTCACTATTATGTGACCACAGGTCAACCTTCAATATTCTTAACCACACAACTGTGCCTGTATTGTAGTATCAAAAACAATGTTTACTCTTCACACTGTAATCTAAGATGAAAAATAAGTATCTCAGTAATTTATGATGTAAATATTTAAAAGAGCATTCAGATGTTGAATAACACATTTATAAATTTGTATAATAGCCTCTAAAACAAACTCAGAATAGAAATGTAGTATAATAAAACTAAGAGAAAGTCTTCTAAATGCTTTGAGAAAAGCTGTTATTTTAAATTAATGAGCATTGACAATAAGTAAAGCCATTTACAGTCACAACATATATCATGTATGTCCTTTCAGAGACATAATAATTAAGTATAGATTCTTATGTTTTAGTTATAAAGTGCATAGAGATGGAAAAATAGCAAAATATAAAAATATTAATGAACGTTTACTAAGTAATGAAGTTAAGCAAAATGTCTTTAAACAAAATAAATAATTGAAGCTTTATCATCGATAATGGATCTACTTTAAGATATGTAATTAAGTAGAGTGAGGTATTAAGTTTGGAAATTAGAATAGGAAAAGTGCTACTAAAAAATAGAAAGAAAGCAAGGAATGTTATTATCTTAATTTGATAAATACAGAAAGATGGAGGATACCATGTGTTGCAGAGGCTGAAATACATCAAGAACTAGTTGCTTCTAAAAGGGAAAGCCACATGAAATTAAGAGAAATCTGTGATATTGATAGAAAGAATCCTTTCAGGTAAATATAATTGACTTCACAATGTACTCTAGACTAAAATAACAAATTTGGTCTTGAGCTGTGTTGAAAATAGAAATGGGAAAAATAACAATTCTTATCGGTTTAGATGTGTTGTAAGAATTCAAAGAAACACCCTGCAAATGTAGTCTGGTAATGCAATATGCCCTTTGCAGTTATTTATTAAATGATGTGTGTATATATGAGTCTTCATGTGTGTGTGTGTGTGTGTGTGTGTGTGTGTGTGTGCAAATGTTTGTGTCCACTTGTGTGTGTGTGTGTATGTACAAGTGTATGTGTGTCAGTATTTGTGCAAGTATATCAATGTGTGTGTGTGTATATATATACACATATGTATGTATATATTCTCAAAGGTGTGTGCATGTGTGTGTCACCGTGTTTGTTAGTATATGTGTGTGCACACAAATGTATGTGTCAGTGTGTGTACGTGTTTTAGTATGTATAAGTGCCAGTGTGTATATATGTATCAGTTAGAATGGGTGCCAGTGTATGTGTTTGCTAACAAATTGCAAGAAACATTATTTTATGTTGCAACAACTAAGATTATTATTCCGTTAAAAGCTTCATCTGAGAATAGATAAAATGTAATGAAATTTGTTAATCAATATCTTTCCACCAACTAAACTCATATGATTAGATTATATCTAATTCTCTTTTCAATAAAGAGGAAACTTTATAATGTTGCTTAATCAACAAGTATCAACTGAAATAGTTTCATTTAACTTCGCAAATCATTCTTTATGGATTGCAGAGGATCATATTGGAAATTGTAAAAGAATCAATACATCTTGACAAGCCATTAGTTTTAGGAACTGAAATTAAAATTCCACAGAAGAACAACAATAAATTAATTCTTAGATGAAGGTTGAATCATCAAGATATTAATTGCAAATTAAATACTATAAATGCTAAATACTGGAATGCAAAAAAAAAAAATCAGTAAAGAAATAAAATAATAATAAATATATTTTGTTTGCTTTATTCATCTGTTTTGTATTTTTATTTATTTTCTAAACTTTTTTCACAAAAGGAATCATAAATTGTATTCTGAGAAATAAAAAAATGACACAGAATTTTGAATGGTTGGAATTAAAAACAAGAGACATTCCAATGAAATTATATTTTATTAGCTTTTAATTTCGATATTTACGATGGCAAAACAGGCAGAGGTCTGAATAGGATTCTTAACAATGTAGATGGGTGAATACATTGTGAATAACAATAAAATTTAAGTTAATAAATCGTAGTCTAATAGTAACTATTACTAACTAACTAACTAACTAACTAATAATATATATATTGAGTGGTCTTGACTGATGAAGCAACAGAAATTACTGAAACTGACGTCAGTATTGATAATTCTCAATCAGCACTTTTCAAACGATTATGCTCCCTATTAGTGTATATGTTTTCATTCATGTGCATTGACAACAGCGTTAGAGCAGTTTAACTCTTATTTCTAGAAATATAGGTGTTTCCTAACAACATAGTCACACTTAGTGACAATTATAATTCTCCTTTTTGGTGAAACATTGCAAACTGCTGTTTATATTAATTTTATATATACACATTAATGAATTGCTAAATCATTCAATAATTTGGATGATGAAAACATAAATACTAATGGCAAGAAAGTTCAGAAAGAGCTGAACAATTGAGATGTCTTAACTGATGAGGCAATGAAAATTGCTGAAACAGATGTTAGTATTAAAATTTCTCAATCGGCACTTTTCAGATGATTATGGTCCCTGTTAGTGTATATGTTTTCATTCATGTGCGTGAACAGCAGCATTAGAGCAGTTTAGCTCTTATTTCTAGCAATATAGGTGTTTCCTAACAGCCTAGTCATACTTAGTGACAATAACAATTCTCCTTTAGATGAAACATTGCAAATGGCTGTTTATATTAATTATATATATATATATATATAAAAGATAATAAGAGTGAAAAAACTACAGAAGGCTTGTGTTACATGGTTAAAGTATATATTTAAATTATGTCAGAAAAATGTTAGAAAAATGTTAGAAAATCTTTTTGGTATATAAACATTGTATTTTGAGAAATAACCGGTTTCGTGTTGTCGTGTTCGTTCCAGTCTGCGAGACTGGAACGAACACGACACAAGGAAGTAGAGAAATTTGAAAAGACAACACGAAACCGGTTATTTCTCAAAATACAATGTTTATATACCAAAAAGATTTTCTAACATTTTTCTGACATAATTTAAATATATACTTTAACCATGTAACACAAGCCTTCTGTAGTTTTTTCACTCTTATTATCTTTTATACATCCAACCACGTGCTTTCACATACCAACTTTCTCACCTATATATATATATATATATAGATATATATATATATACGTATACACACTTGCATTCATACATCCTTCAGTGTATATCATGGCTAAGTTATATAATCTGAACTGGGTTGAATAAGTTTTGTTGGTCTTCACTTCATGTGAGATACCAATGTGACCTTTTGATAGAGTTTAGTGAAAGGAAGCTTAATCATGAGTTCTTTTCATGGTTTTTCTCTTTTAATGTATAATGATGTACATGGATTTCTAAGTGTAGGCTGAGTTTCATGTCAGTAGCCTCCATAGTTAGAAAAATCACATGTGAAACTCTGATGAAATAATTTCTTATAAAACTTACCTGATCCCGATTGCATAATTTGGTTATAATCTTTACTGAAACACATGTAAAATGGCATAAATAATTTATCAACCAAATCACATTTGTCATTTTTCTATTGATCCATTGCTCCATCCATCCTACCATCCATTCATCTATCCATCCATCCATCTATTCCTCCATCCATCCATGGATACATACATACATACATACATAAATACTGGGGCACTGGGATATGTAACACACTGCCTAAATACCAATCTTGAGAAATTAGGCGTCTCAAAACCAGAAAGGAGAAAGCTGATTCAAAAACTACAAATCCAAGCCATCACTGGAACTGTAAAAATCTGCAAAACTTTCCAGAAGTTTATCATTTAAGTATATATGAGCATATCTAGATATGCAAGTATATGCATGAGAAACAAAACATACAAATCTGCATGTATACATGCATATATACATACAAAAATACCCTGTTGATGTTGTTGAAATTCCAATGAGGGATCTATGTTAGAAAGCAGTCCTTTTTCTATCAGCAATAAAGCTGAATAATGACATAAATACATATATACATGTTGGCACTCCGTCGCTTATGACTTCGAGGTTTCCAGTTGATCCGATCAATGGAACAGCCTGCTCGTGAAATTAACGAGCAAGTGGCTAAGTACTCCGCAGACATGTGTACCCTTAACATAGTTCTCGGGGATATTCAGCGTGACACAGTGTGACAAGGCTGACCCTTTGAATTACAGGTACAACAGAAACAGGAAGTTAAAGTGAGAGAAAGTTGTGGTGAAAGAGTACAGCAGGGTTTACCACTATCCCCTGCCAGAGCCTCGTGGAGCATTAGGTGTTTTCACTCAATAAACATTCACAATGCCTGGTCTGGGAATCGAAACCGTGATCCTATGACCGTGAGTCCGCTGCCCTGATCACTGGGCCATTGTGCTTCCATAAATACATACTTACATGCATATATGCATGTATATATAAGAAACTGTCACTCCATTTGTTATAACAATGAGGGCTCCAACTGACTCAATCAACAGAACAGCCTGCTTGTGAAACTAATGTGCAAGTGGCTATACACTCTACAGACATGCATACCCTTAATGTAGTTGACACAGTCTTTGACAAGGCTGTCTCTTTGAAATTCAGGCACTACTCACTTTTGCTTGCTGAGTGGACTGGAGCAACATGAAATAAAATATATTGATCAGTGGTACAATCTGCCACTATCTGCTGACTATCTTAACCACTTAGTCATGCATCGTCAACAACACACACACACATCTCTATATATTATATATCTCTAGCGACCAGGTGTTCATGACTGAGGACAGGCAAACTGGCTCAAAACTGAATCGGTCACATGATCCTGTTGTCTGTTGGTGGATGACTGGAATTCACTCTCCTGCTGGCAATATGTATATGTACAGGGTGCAATGCTACACATATAACCAGCTGGTGGAAGATCTGCCTGGGGTTAAACTAATAGTAACCATGAACAGCCATACTGATGTGGCAATTAACTTTACTTATATGTGTGTGTGTGTGTGTGTGTGTATGTGTGTGTGTGTGTGTGTGTGTATGTGTGTGTGTGTGTGTGTGTGTGTTTCTAAATTTAAAATAATACTTTTACACAGTGATTTATTTTCATTGTGAATCTGCAACCAAATTCACAGATACTAGTGTAGTTTTAAATTCAAATCACATGGATATCTACTTTCCTTTTCATCTCTCTGAAATGACAGTATGGGTTAAAATGAAATCAGATTCTCTTAAATGACTCCCTTAAATAATTTTGGACTGCTATTTTAGAGGCTATATTTGCTTTCTCACTAACCCCAGAAATACTCAATGGGTATGAGATAAAAAGAAAATTATGTGTTTTTAGTTAATGTCCAATGAATGTAGAATATATTTTACAAAACCATAGCAAAATATTTTGGTGATTTATTTAAATATGGCACTAGCACATGTCTTATTGTCTGGAAAGAGAGGATAAAAGATGAAATGAAATTTAATAATGTTTGACCTAGAATGGAAATACATTGTTAACAATTATCCAATTTAATCCAGTACAATACAAGGTTTCTCTGTCATATTAGTTCTTTTGAATTTAAATAAAAGGAAGTAAGCAATTTAAGGTTTCAAATGAAATATATAATAACAACATTAACTTTGCTACCACTATTGTCACAACACTAATTTCTGTTACTATTGTCACTGTAAACGGAGTATTTAATATAAAGGATAAGAAACCATACTTCAAAGATATGTATATTTATATATGAAGAAATACGGTGATTGTGAATAATCCCATCAAATAAAATTTCGATTTGATATTTGATACACAAAGAAAAAAACGAATCAAAACCTATTCTAGTCTTCAAATAACTTACCTAAAATAAAGACATGTAGAGTAGACCACCATACTATTTCATATCAACAATGCAAGTAGATTTAAATAAAAGTCATATATACATGCATATGTATTCTTTTGTAAATTTCAGCCCTAAAGCTGTGGCCATGCTGGAGCATCGCTAGCATATACATATATATACACATGACCTTTAAATTCGTTCATGGTAATGTTAAAGGTATGCAAATAAAGCTCCTATTTTATTATGCCAGCTACAATCTAATGATACTGACTAGTGAGTCAGTTTTACGGGGTTGCATCATGGTTATACTGGTGTAATATAGGATAAATTCCATCCTAGAATTATTATTGTTATTATTATTATATATACACACACACAAATATATGTATATGTGTATATATATCCCACACGGATAGGAAAGCCTTCTTTTTTTCTGTCGAGGGCTTATATGCCCCTTTATTAGACTATTTTCCTTTGTCATTGCACAGTGATCACCATAAGCTTTAAGCTTATATAAAAAATACCATTTTAAAAGGAAAAAAAAGAAGAAATGAAGCAACAGGAGATCAAACACAGGAACCGGAGCCTTCAACAAGTAAGGAAGAGGAGGGATGGAAGGAACTGGAAGACGAGCAACAGAGTGAAATAGAAATGCCAGCACTAACGACAGAAAATGAGGAGAGAATGCTACCCAAAGGAAAACATGAAAGACTGATAGTGATGTACAAGAAAAGTGTTGAAAGAGAAAAACGAATTGCAAAACATGAAAGGCATAATAAGAGTGAGATTGGCAGATAAGGGGAATAAAAACCTGAAAGCAGTGTTGCTGGATGACAAAAGGGTGGCTAGACTGACAGGGATATTCGGAAGCAGAGTGGATAATACACCATGTCGAGTTCGATACGATGAATTACCACCAGTGGTAAATTTTGCAGATCTAAATATATTTGGTGGGTAAACACGACACAGACTGAATTTTAAAAACAGTAAAAGGGAACTTTCTACTTTGGTAGGTAGAAAACTATTTCATCATCATAATTTTTCACACCTCATGATTCTTTTGTAAATCCTTTTATGTACCCCATGTTTGTCCTTGTAATGTCCTTTCTATATTAAGGCTTTATGCCTATAATAGAGAGAAAAGCTGGTGACTATCACACACTGAAGATGGGTAACTACCCAGAAACTCAAGTCTGTGTGTATCACATAAGGCTAGAGAGGGGAGCGATGACCTCCCCTCACAAATACTAATTGGACATAGACAGTGCATTGTTAGCCAGTTGGAGGCGATGTCTTCCTGGGGCTAAAAACAGCAGTAACATCATCCTCTCTGGGACCGCCACATTTAGTTGGCAATATATTTTATGATTCCGTACTGTTATTGTTTACCTCTCACTCAGAGATTTAATGTAGCCTATATATATATATATATATATATATATTATTATCATCATTTAACGTCTGTTGTTCATGCTGGCATGGGTTGTATGGTTTGACTGGGCTGGCACGTTGGAAAGCTGCACCAGGATCCAGTCTGATTTGGTATGATTTTCTACAGCTGGATGTCCTTCCTAATGCCAACCACTCCGAGAGTTTAATGGGTGTTTTTACGTGCCTATATATTTATTTCTTTATTGCCTACAGGGGGCTAAACATAGAGGAGACAAACAAGGACAGACAAAGGGATTAAGTCAATTACATCGACCCTAGTGTGTAACTGGTACTTATTTAATCAACCTGAAAGGATGAAAAGCAAAGTCGACCTTGGAGGAATTTGAACTCAGAATGTAAAGGCAGATGAAATAGCGCTAAGCATTTTGCCCAGCATGCTAACGTTTCTGCCAGTGTGCCTATATATTTGCATATTATTAATGGTAGTATCGTTGTTGTAGTTCCTATTATGAAGGTGGCAAGCTGACAGAATTGTTAGCACACTGGTTAAAATACTTAGCAGCATTTCTTTTGGCTCTTTACATTCTCAGTTCAAATCCCTCTGATGACAACTTCACCTTTCATTCTTTGCGGGGCAGAAGTATCAATAACATACAGCCCAATTCAAGTAATGGGATGGATGAAATCAAATAACCTCTCTGCAGGAAATTGTTGGCCTTGTGTCAAAACTAGAAACAATTATTAATTTATATTATATTTCATTGTACCGTATTATACTGTATTTCATTATTTTTTTTTTATCAGGCATTCACTCTTTATATTTGCTTTATTTTTCAGGCATATTCCACAGCCACTAGACTTGTTCTGTGCACATCAGACATTATCTATTTTATACTTTTACATTGTATGTAGGCACAACAGTAAGATAAGCAGTAACCAGTAGCAAAGAGAAAAACCTACTAGAGATGAAATTATATCTCAAAACAGCCACCACAACACTAGAAATAAATCTGCTTCCTCTGCTACTTATTATGAGTTATCTTTATATCAGTTTTAATACATAGACAATGCATTACCCTCCACCGCTAGCATTCACCTTGCCACACCAAACCAATAGTAAAAACAATAAATCAAAAGAAATTGCCAACATCACTCATTAATAGCTTTTTTTTAAATTTCTTCTTTCATTTCTTTCTCTTTTGTTAGACTTCACCTATTAATGATAAGGTGATTTACAGATAAACATTCATCTCAGTCCATGTGTGACTGTAGCCAGTAAACCATGAAGAAAAATCAGAAAACAGCTTATGTTATTTTAGCAGCTACTCCTAACTAATCATCCGATGGAAGGACACCGAAACTGTATGAGGAGATTCAATCTAATCAGATCATTGGCTTTGCATCTTGTGTTTGTAGTGAAGCAGAAGTTTCCATGCAGATTTTATTGTACCCTTACACATCCAATTGACTGATTGGCTCATTGAACTTGTTGATTTCTCTCACTCAGAGAGGAAGGTGGGGTGATATTGCAGCAGCCAATGAGCTTCAGAAGATATTCTGCATGAATTACTGTTACTTATTATATTAGTTATTTCAACTGAAGTGACTGGCTTTTAAAGATATAATGCTTAACAAAAGAATTTAGACCCAGGTTCACAATGGAGGTGAATCATTCATTGAGTAAAAGTATTACTTGGAGTTTTGCAATATATTATATCGGTAGTAATAGTTAGCATTAAACCACAATTTATTAATCCATAGACTATAGTGATTTCCAGCTTGTTAAACCGCACTGTATTAATTCAAACCAGATGTACTGGTAACAATTAAATTATATAAATAGAATTTAAAAAAAAAGGAATAAAATACAATTTAACTATGCAAGGTTGTTAAGCTGAAATAATAAAAAACCTACCAGAGAAATAAATTCTAATGTTAAGCACAATGCTACTAATGTAGTAGGAGGGGATTAGTAGATTAAATTACCTTTAGCATTTGGGTTGTACTAATTATGTAGTTACAAAAGCAGAGCACGCTTGCATTTGTTTATTCTTTTATTCATTTCAACCATGCAGATGTGTCATGCTGGAACACCATTGCAATCACATGGTCTTAGGTTCAGTCCCTTTTCACCATCTTAGACTAGCATGTTTCCTCAGGCCATTCAATACCTTGTGAATGGTATTCATACACAGAAACTACATGAAATCCTATTGACTAAAATCCTTGTTTCTGATGCTTTACCATGGCCAAAGTTAAATGACTGAAGCCAGTTAAAGACTTATGAGTACAGTTCATCTGATAGACTCCCACTTAGGCTCCATATACCCAATTTCATTGGCAAGGCATAGGTTGACCTGTAGCTATAGAATACTACACTGTGAAACCAAACTCAGGATTACATAATAGTAAAGCAAACTTACTAACCATTTGGCCATTCTGCATCTACAGACTGACCACATATCAAAAAAAAAAAAAAGCACCAATCATCAAAGGCAGCTAATTTAGATATTTCTCAATTTAATTATGAAAATATAAAACATACTTTGCAATATATTTTAAAAAACGAAATCACAAAATGGCTTTTGACATTTTTAACATTGTTTTTAAAATATATCCGTGATATTTTAAGCAAACAATTTATTTTCCAGTGTTTATCATCTAAGGATTATATTTTATTATTTTTTATAATTTTGTATAATTCTATCATATTCATCTTTTTTTCCCTCAGACTAATATATTTGCATTTTTATTGAATACTAATTGATTATAATAAAATCTCATTTAAAGATTCTGCAGACATACTGGAAAGTATTAACTGTTATCATAGCTTCCTATTTGGCATTAGAGTATTAAAGATTTACATAAATCTATTTGGGATATTACTATTCTGCTTGAAAACTATAGATACCTAGCAATGAAAGTACTTCATAGTTAATAAACTGTTGAACGTACTTAGCTTTAATAAATATTTTAGAGATTTCATCAAATCTCTCTCCTGTGATATTACTTTCTTTAAAAGTATAGATAGTGTAATGTTAGGGTATAAGGTGATAAATTGTTAACCACTTCTGACTTTAGTAAAAAGGATAAAAATGTTTAGTTTAATATATCCTGAGTTTGGTAATTTTCAGCACTATAGAAATGTTGAATTCTGAAAACCTTGACATAACACGTAATTCCATAACATAAAACACAATTCTATTGTTAGCTGATATTATATAAAATGAGAAACGTTTTTTATTTTAATTTTTTTTAATAAATAATATAGCAAAAAACAATGTAACAACTTTTATACATGAACTAGAGAGACTATAATATGGAAGTTTTATGTACTTGTAACTTGTTAACATTAATTATAATTCATGAAAATGCCCATTTCATCATCAAATAATACTAACACATAATGATATCAGCTTTCTGTATAAGTTAGGAATGGATAATATCTGAAATAACAGAGCAGTGTTTCAGTTATTCCATTGACTATATATTCTCACAATACCTTACTTATCTCATAATTTCAATAGTTGTGATATCTGTGAGAAGTATTCTCAAAAGAAAAAAAATAATATTTCTTTGTAAATCAGATGATATTGTTTTCATGTCTTGTATATACTTTTCTCTGTAATAAACAGTTTCTATTTCCTGAATAATGATATAGGGTTTATAAATCATTGCATTTCCTTTTTACTCTCAAAATAGTGTATCAATGGCTTCCATCCAACAGTAATGTAGATTAGGATCTGATATCTAATAAACATCATTGAACAACTGAGCAATTCTTTCCAAAAATATAATGATGCTTATATGGATGTTGAAATTGGTGATGGAATAATCAAGAAATAAGAGAAAACTCGGTCTAAAACTATTGATGAAAACAGATACATTTACACAAATTTCTAATTCTTTTCTAAATTAAAAGTTCTTATCTCTGGCTTTTGCATTGTGGATGATAATGGTGAAAACCTAGTAACAAGACTAATCTAGATGAGGGAATAATCCAGATATATATCTGAATGAGGAATAATTCTAGTGGCAAGCCAAATCTCAATGAAAGACAATAGAAAGTAGGGGAAGAAAGAACTAAAGAGATAAATCAAGGGATATGTGTAAGGTGAGGTATATTTAGTGATTTAAACAATTTAAAACATTTACATTTCACTTGGCAATGAAATTGCAGTTTATTTGATAATAAAATTCATATTCCAATAGATATAATGGCAATAAGTGATGAACATTTTGATAGAATCTGAAAGATCATTTATCTAGTCAAGCTAAAATTAGACAATCTACATCCACTGGATTGCTTTGTGCTTTTATTTATTCTTTAGAAAGATTTCTCAGGAACTAATATCAGTCAACCATAAACAACTACATACACAAACATTGACGCCATATCTTCACTTCAAGTGATCATGAATAACAGCATTTATTTTTACTTGGTAACAATATTGTGACCAAAATCTTTCTACAGAAAAATTCAATGCAAAAATAAATCTTAATGTTTTTTAGTCAAGAGAAAGTAATTGTAAATTTGTTTTGATCTAGTCTTGTAACATATTAATTTTCAAAAAACTATTACTCGTTTTCAATGAATGCAATGCCAATAGCCATAGTTTTTCTTTGGTTCTGATATTTTCCTAAATGAAATTATCAGTAGTCACAGTAACAGCATTTAAAATTCTTATAAGAATATTTAGCATCTAAATTTCTTTTCAACATTCTTTATTTCCCAAAAAACTTCATGATCATTAAATTGCAAACTCTTGTTAAGTTTTACTCAAACTTTAATTTTAGTTTGCTCCCATTTACTAAATTAAACACACAAAAGTCTAAATATGATGTTAGAAATTTTAATTATGATTAGATAAAATTTACTAAATTTAAGCTAATATATGCAATATTTCTTATAATATTTTTGACATCAAAATGCCTGAGATGAGTTGTTGGAGATAAAAATTGTAATTTTTTTAGGTTCTTAACCTCATCATGAGATACAAAGATTCATTTTTTTATATTTACACATTGTTTTAATTGGTTCAATCTCTAGTTGTAATCAGGTGTCTTATTCTTGGATATGTACATACTGTTAGGAATAAAACAACAGATGATAATCAGAGATCAAGTCATATTGAAACATAAGAGGGATGTAAATATTAAAAAAATCTTTACTCCAGTGCTCTCTCTCTCTCTCTCTGTAAGGTTCATTATCCTGGGAACTAAAAGGTCTCCCACGCTCTCATGTCATTGATTTTCTTCTGCTACAACGATCTTCCACTGTCAGCATATGAGACCTTTTACTTGCCTAACCTGGTTTATTCACTCTTCTAAGTTCAATCCCACTGCATGGAACATGAATAAGTGTCTTCCACCATAGCCTTTATTCAACTAAAGTCTTGTGAAGGAAACTGAGTGAACAAAAGGGTGCATGTGGTAGAGTTAATATGTCACCTAGCTTGATACAGTCACATAGCCCCTGAGTGTTTTAATGAACTCCAAACTGTTGCAAGTAATGCTACGAGGTGTGAGGCGTCCAGTCTCAGGAGAAATTGATACATCATGAATTATATGTACCTTTCCTCCCCTGAGACTCAGCGACCTTAGAAAACGTCATAAGTTCTACCTTTCCTCATCTGATAAAGCAATAAATACAATAAAGTCTTCAGCATTCAATACCCAAGTCTCACTAATATATAGTATGAAAAATGTTATGCATAATATATGTAAGACAGTAGCATTCAAGAACTTAAAAGTGTGATAGCTGCTAGCTTCTCTAATGTAGGCAGCAAAAGCAAAAATCAAGGTAAAAAAAAAATCAACAGCTGTATCCATGAAAAGATAAACAGTTGACTATTGTCCCAAATTGCTAACTGGGACATCAGAGGATCATTAAGATTAATAATAAATGATAAATAGTAATAATAATAATAATAATAATGATAATAATAATAATGATGATAATAATAATAATAATAATAATAATAATAATAATAATAATAATAATAATAATAATAATAATAATAATAATAATAATAATAATAATAATAATAATAAAAACAATAATTAAAAATTACTTGTATGACCTTCACTAAGCGATAGCGTTCTCAAAAAGTTCACATATCATCCTATAAATAGGAATAGCACTAAATCAAAGGTACTCTGCCACAGGATTTTGCATGGAGATTCCTACAGTAGAATATGTACCCTAATAATAACAACCGTATAAATAATAATCAAAACATACAATACATAAGAAAGACGTTAAATTAATAGAAGAAAATTGAGTGTATGATAGTCAACACAAATGTATTATCAACTGCACTTTAAATGGTTGCTTCTCCAAAGTCTGCAAGAATTGGAACTATACTTTTGTAAACTATTATTTGCTTTTCCATTGAATTATGTTATTTCCTATTAAGTAGACAAGATCTTTTCTCGAATGTTACTTAGCTTCTTATACCTAATTCTATTACTGATAGTTTAGTCTTCCCCATTGACCTTTAAATCTTTTCATTTATACTGACCTTGCAAGCTTTTTTAGAGTTTGTTAGTATGCAAATATATTAAGACCAAAATGAAGACAAGAGAGTTAAGTTAAAAAACAGTGCTCCTCTGGAAACCTAACAATGCATTAAATTCTGCATTGTATTCATACTTCATTTTCACTTTTACTATAACACCTTCATGCAATACCTGAACTGCTGTCATAAGCCATTCATACTTAACAAATATTCCCATTACTTGCCAGATACTAGGTACATAAGTGCAGAATTACTTACTTATTGATAATGTCTTTCAAAATATGTCTTTAGTTCTGCTTCATAGCAAAATCAAATATTATCTTTTGTCAATCACGATCTAATTGTATGTTCTATTACAACAACCAAACATACAGACATCCTAGATCACATCTAAAACTAAAGTCATATGGCTGATTGCAAATGATTCACTCAGCAATAAGCTACAATCTCTAACTTACAGACATACTGTTTCTCTCTGTCTCTTTTATCATTCCTTTACTGGTCGCTGAAGTTTGAACAATCAAGCTGTATACTTCTCTAGCCAATCCTACTTAATACACTTGCCTTAATTCCTTTTATTATCTCTATTAGGATGAACTCTTTTTCACAACTGCAAACTTCTGATGTTTCTTTCCAAACTACATTTTTTCTGCTCCCATTGGTCTACAAGAGTTCGAGTTAAACACCCTCCCTTTTTCATCTCACTAGCCTAGAAGCAGGTCATGAGTGTTTTTCATTCTGACTGACTAAATAAAATTACATGAGCCCTTAACAAGAGACCCCTGAAGTAATCTTCTCTTGCACATTCTTTACTGTGCTATAATTAGCAATGTTGTTTCAAAAATAAATTAGGAAAACAGCATCCAGAATGATATGGCAAACTGAAGAAACTTTTGCATTCTCACTTACCATTCTATAAACAGAAGCCAAAGTTTCCTCAAATCATAGCCTACTCTCTTAAAAAGGAAGGACATATAGTTTTGGATATGCTGTGTTCAAATAAAGGATTGATTAGTTATGGCTTTTACATTTTGATAATAGTTCTGCTAGATCAAAGCTAATCCAATGTTAAACAAAGCTCACCAATAATGTGATAAGCCAAATGAATCACTAGTGTAGTAGTATACACAAATGGCTACTTTCAACACTTGCAATGAAAAACCTGGAGCATTCCCACTAGTTATGTTTAATTGCTTTTCTCACCATTCTCAGTTGGTTCTATTAGGATTGTAACAGATAAAAGTAGCCGCTGTGTTATTGCTTAAGCCAATAAAGAAGCCAGTAGGTAGTCAATGGACCATATTCTAGAAATAGCAGCTAAATCTTTTCAAATTACATCCAACCATCTGAAAAATATGAAAGACATATTGCACAATGTAGTCATAGATGATCATGGCGCTAATGCATTTCATCATGGACCTGGTCAATCAGAGTTAACTTAAGGATCAACTAGGAATTTTAAATAATCTCTCAGTTATGATTCAATAATATTCTATTTTGAACCCATTTTTACAAGATTAAAATTGATTAGTTTGCACACATTATTTGTAATCTAAAGTACTTAATGTTATGCAATACTTTTCTGTTACCCTTTCTTAAGCCTACTAAATATATACTTATCCCCTAAATCTTTAATACATTTTCAGCATTAGGCCCCCTCAGCTTGGTCAGAGCTGAACTCTAACCTCAGAACTGATCATTACTGTTTAGCAAGTAATTCTTAGCAATGAGTCAATGTTTTCTATGATAAGAGTTTTCTATTATTTGTGACTCTTTTAGATAAAGCCCCTAGATTTTGTCAACTTACATAATGATGATGATAGTGATGACAATGAGGATTTCTAACAGTCTCACAAGCCCCAAAATCAGAAGAGGATGGGAGTAGTTAATTAAATCAGTTCTAGTGCTATACTGCATTTTGTTTTATCAACAGTCAGGAAGTGAAAAGCAAAGTCATCATTCTCCTTCCTGTAGAATTTGAACTCATGATATAAAAAGTATTTTGTTCATCATATTACTGTTTCTGACATTCAATGCCATGATAAAATAGCAATAATAAAAATATGAATAATAAGTTTTGATATTTTGAAATATTTCAATTTTTAATCTGTAATCTAAGAAACATTTCTCCAAGCATAATTATTTATCATAGTACCTTTTGATTTAGAACTAGTATTGCAAATTAAATTTATTTCCTAATCTCCACAAATATTGTTTTGTTGTTATTGAAACTGTAATGTATTAGTCAATTAACTAAAAACTGAAACTATGAATTATTTTATTAGAAATAAAAACACTATGATATTAAAGTAATGACAAATTACTACAAATTTTATGACTAGACACTTTCAAGATATAATTTCTGTAATAAACTATGAAGACAGATAGTGAACTCATGAGTAAATAAAAATTTAATTACATAATTTCCCAGTTAGGTTCCATAAATATATTCCTGTTTCTTAATGTGCTGTTTGTTAGGTAATTCTGTTCACTTTCTCTTTCGAAACAGAATGTAAAATCTCACTTATTTACATATGTATTAAGTTTCATTAGTTTATTAACAAGATAATCAGATATTTATTTTGTACCTAAGAAATGATATTAGCTTTAATTTGTTCCAGCATTTGAGAACACCTACAATTGTCCATGTTGTAATCACATAGTGTCACATTCAGAACCCACATAAAGCAATAAGAAATTTGTTATCAGCATTAGCTTTTCAATGTTAGCAATTTTTGTCATTATCCTGTCAGTAGTCATATCAGTAGTGACAGTTTCATTCGAGGTATTTCGGGTTGCAAGACAGTGTAGGAGAGAGAATAGTGATGTTGTAGGAGAGAAATGTGTTCGCATGGATGATGGTACGCTTGCATTAAATGAGGATGCAAAGAAAGAGGTCTGGAGATGCCACTACGATAGATTGCTTAATAAAGAGAATGAATGGGAGAAAGAGAGCCTGCCTTATGTCGACCCAATAGAGGGACCAGCTATCCGAGTTGATAGTACCAGGGTAGATAAAGCAATTAAGAGTATGAAGACCGGGAAAGCCCCCGGCCCATCAGGAATCACTGCAGAGATGCTCAAAATATCTGGCAGTGTTGGCTATAGCCTAGTCACCCGTATTACGAACCAGCTGATACACGAAGGAGTCATACCCTATGACTGGTGTAGCAGCATCATAGTCAACTGCTACAAAGGTAAAGGGGACGCTTTAGATACAAATAATTACAGAGGCATCAAGCTGTTAGATCAGGTTATGAAAGTTACAGAGAGGGTCATAGCCCAACTAATTAGGGAGCGAATCAATTTAGATGAGATGCAGTTTGGGTTCGTGCCAGGTAAAAGCACTACTGATGCCTTATTTCTAGTGAGACAGTTGCAAGAGAAATACCTAGCCAAGGATAAACCTCTGTACCTGGCTTTCGTTGACATGGAGAAAGCCTTTGACAGGGTCCCCCGATCCCTTATCTGGTGGTCAATGAGGAAACTTGGGATAGAAGAATGGCTAGTGAGAGCTGTGCGAGCCATGTACAGAGATGCGGCCAGTAAGGTGAGGGTTGGAAATGAGTACAGCAATGAATTCCGGGTAGAGGTAGGGGTCCACCAAGGTTCCGTCCTCAGCCCCCTATTATTTACCATAGTCCTCCAGGCAATCACAGAGGAGTTCAAGACAGGTTGCCCCTGGGAGCTCCTCTATGCTGATGACCTTGCCCTAATTGCGGAGTCACTATCAGAACTAGAGGAGAAGTTTCAGGTGTGGAAGCAAGGTCTAGAATTGAAGGGCCTTAGAGTCAACCTAGCTAAAACCAAAATCCTAATAAGTAGGAAGGTAGATAAAACACAAACCCCTTCAGGTAGATGGCCCTGCTCAGTATGTAGAAAAGGAGTAGGTAGTAACTCTATAAGATGTACCCGGTGCAAGCTATGGACACATAAGAGGTGCAGCAACATCAAAGGCAGGTTAACTAGCAAGTTAGTTTTTGTTTGTGGCAGATGTTCAGGTGCAATAAAGACTGCAAACAAACAGGAAACAACTTCTATCTCATTCCAGGGTGAAAAACTAGAGGTAGTCGATAGCTTCCGCTATCTGGGCGACCAAGTTAGTAGTGGGGGTGGGTGCGCTGAAAGTGTAGCTGCTAGAATAAGAATAGCCTGGGCAAAGTTTAGAGAGCTCTTACCCCTGCTGGCGACAAAGGGACTCTCACTCAGAGTAAAAGGCAGACTGTATGACGCATGCGTACGAACAACCATGCTACATGGCAGTGAAACATGGGCTGTAACTGCTGAGGACATACGTAAGCTCGCAAGGAATGAAGCCAGTATGCTCCGTTGGATGTGTAATGTCAATGTGAATACCCGTCAGAGTGTAAGTATCTTGAGAGAAAAGCTGAACATTAGAAGCATCAGTTGTGGCGTGCAAGAGAGACGATTGCGCTGGTATGGACATGTGGTGAGAATGGAGGAGGATAGCTGCGTGAAAAAGTGCCACACCCTAACAGTTGAGGGAACCCGTGGAAGAGGTAGGCCCAGGAAGACCTGGGCTGAGGTGGTGAGGCAAGACCTTCGTACATTGGGCCTCACCGAGGCGATGACTACGGACCGAGACCTTTGGAAATGGGCTGTGCGTGAGAAGACCCGGCAAGCCAAGTAAGATCGTTGCCAGTGCCCCTGGACTGGTTCTTGTGCGGGTGGCACATGAGATGCACCATTTTGAGCGTGGCCGTTGCCAGTACCGCCTGACTGGCTCCTGTAGGATTTTCGAGCGAGATCGTTGCCAGTGCCCCTGGACTGGCTTGTGCGGGTGGCACATAAAAGACACCATTTCGAGCGTGGCCGTTTTCGTGCGGGTGACACGTAAAAGCACCCACTACACTCTCTGAGTGGTTGGCGTTAGGAAGGGCATCCAGCTGTAGAAACTCTGCCAAATCAGACTGGAGCCTGGTGTTGCCATCCGGTTTCACCAGTCCTCAGTCAAATCGTCCAACCCATGCTAGCATGGAAAGCGGACGTTAAACGATGATGATGATGATGATGATGATAATAGAAATTAACTTCTTGTGAATGGTTAGTGTTCCCATTATAGAAGCAGTAATGGTAGAACTTAAAATAACAATAGTGTGTCAATGTCAATTGACATGAAATGAGAACAGATAATGTTAAAGGGATATGCATATGGAGAAACACGAATGTTGCAATGATGACTGTATCAATTATAATGAAGATGTTAATTATATTGACGAAGGTGGTAAGAAATGATGCAATGTTTTTATAAATTTATTTTTATTGGTAAACTCTTTTGGTGAAGTGAAATTCTGAAGAGCCAATGCTACCAATGAAAGGTTGTGCTTTAAACAATGAAGAATACAAAAAGTTTAATCAGTTCTTCTGATATTACAAATGACAAGTATATTATTGAAGAAACAGAGTAGCTATGAGGTACATCAACTAGATTAAGTTAAAGAGAAAGTAAATCTCCTAAGATTTGGCTCAGGGATATTCTTGCAAGAATTCTCTTATTACCTTTTCATAAATATGAATTAAGATTAGCATTAGAGAATTCTTTCTGTGAAAAGGGTAAATTATGATACATGCTTGAAATGTGTAATGGGCGTTGAGCATTAAGATTAATAGTGAATGCAGATTACTTTCAGTGTTAAAGAGAATTTTTACTCTTTTACTCTTTTATTAGTTTCAGTAATTTGACTGTGGCCATGCTGAAGCACCACCTTTAGTTGAACAAATTGACCCCAGAACTTACTCTCTATAAGCCTAGTACTTATTGTATCAGTCTCTTTTGCTGAGCCACTAAGTTACGGAGACATAAACACACCAGCATCGGTTGTCAAGCAATAGTGGGGGGACAAATGCCGACAAACATAGGTGCCACATAGTGGGACTGAACTCAGAACCATGTGGTTGGTAAGCAAGCTACTTACTACACAGCCATTCCTGTGTCTATGACTATAATTATTTAAAAAAAGTTTTACATGGATTAAAGACACAGTTTAAAATTTGTAAAATATTTTTATTTTCAAAAATATCATCATATATATTACCAACTCATGCTAGCATAGAAAAATTAAGGTGACTATCTTCACATACATAATATTTAAAAGAATTTCTTATTGCTTGACATCATGAGATCATAACATCTCATACTTACCATTTAACTTGTAGTTTTTCTCACAAAATACTTTCACAGTAATACTAAATTACTTTTGTATTATTTCAGAGGGTTAAATTTACAACCACCCTGATAATAATGATTTCTAACACAAGTACAAGTCCACTTATTGGATAGAATTATATAATCAATTAAGCCAATTCCAGTATTTAAGTCGTTCCCTATTTTATCAACTCCAGAAGAACAAACGACAGAGATGATGTTGGTAAAATTTGGACTCAGAATATAATGAGCCACAGCTAAATAAGGTATATGTTCTAAGAGTTTGTCAATCCACAGGAAAGTAAATAACCAGCACGTATACAATGGGTCACAAACTCAACAAAATATGCCTAATGGTTAGGGTCCTTTTACAGGGCTTAGAAAAACTGAAGGACAAATGTAATAAGTGTGTGAATCTGTTAGGGGAATATGAAAACGTAAAGATGGATGAAATGTCACTAAAAAATTTGCTTGCTGTCCTAACAATTATGCCTGCTCACCACTTCATGTTATATTACATATTGAGAAATATTCTAATATACTAGAGGCAAAGGTGGCAACGATAACAGCTGTAGCAGTAGTAGTAGTTGTAAATTTAACAGTAGAATTTTACTTTAGGTCCTTCGATAGTGTTGTGATAATTTCTAGTTGTATAATGGCTGCTGATAATTTTATATCCCAATTTGTGAACTACATTATTGTTGGTAACAAGTTTCTGATAGATCAGTCATTAATTCACTGCAGTTCTGATGGTGAGAATGACAAGAGAGTGTCTATACTTTAGTGAAAACCATAGCAAAGGACTTTACGCGAGAAACACCAGTTTTTCCGTTTCAGCATTGATGTTTATCTTGAAATAATAATTGCTGCTCATTTACTAATTAAGAGAAATTGGGAAAGTTCCAAGTTTTTATATTTACATTTAAATGGTTTCTGTTTCCTTTTTCCTTTATTGTCTAACAAATTAACCCTTCGGTATGTTTTGTTCTTTTCTCAACATGAATCAATGCTTTCTGGTGATTATTTTCTCATCATTTACTAGCTGATAGCCTCTATATTTTATGTTCATCAATTAATTGACTTACTTCATATTTTACAAGACTACCATAGACTCTTGTTGATTAAACACCTTGTGAGTGAAATTTGATGCATGGGGCTTGTACAGAAGCCCACAGTATGTGCACTTGCGTGTGTGTGTGTGTGTGTGTGTGTGTGTGTATTTGCATATGTATATAATTTGTTAGAAAGAAAGAAAAAGAAATAATGAATATTTAAATTTCTACAGATCTTTCAATTAGTAAACAAACAGCAATTATTATTTGGGGATAATTATGATTTGAAGAGCTTTGTTTGGCAAATAAGAGGAATATATAATGAAGATGGCAAAATGAAACTGCATGCATGATAGTATCAAGAAACTGCACTTAGCAAATTGCTTAGACCTGACAAGTTGATTCATCTTACTAATGCTTATTCCCTTTCTACTTCTACTTCATAGCTCATGGAGAATTAGCTACATCATTCTAGCTTGTTTGATTATCTAGCATCTTCAGAATTGTCAAAACGATTTAACATACTTGAATGAATAAAATAAATAAAGACAAAATAGAGAAAAACCCTTATGAAAAAGAGAAAAAAGTGTGGGGAGGACATATAGTAAGCAAAGAGGTAAAAGATAAAACATAACAATAATACCTGTAATAAAATGACAAAAGAATAAGTAATAAGAATGACAATGTAAAATAGTGAAAAAGTAATTGAAATAACAACCCAACAAATGTTGCTAAGATTTGATGGAAATGAAAAGAAAAGTGGAAAATGAACAAGTGTTTTCAGGAATCTTGAAGTAGAAAGTAACACAATGGAAAGCTATCACCAGCTTTTTCAGTAGCTTTCAGCTTAAATTTTGTTATTGTCTTGCTGTGCGAAAGCATCTTCGATTAATGTTTTATTATTCATGCAACACCTTGAGAAAAGAATCTTTGGCTGATGGAATCTAAGTGAGAATTTCAGAAATGAAAATCATGAGAATCTTGGACAAGAACAGCATAAAGAAATGTTAGATATATGTGAAGACAATGAAGATATTGACAGTGATAGTGACAATACCAAAGTAAGAGAGTAGTATGAAGGAAAGTAGGTATGTAAATAGATTAGACATGGTCCATAGTTGAAGCAGCTGAAACAGGGGGATTAAGGAAAAGAAAACAATAAACATTATTGTATAAATGAAGAAAAATATGATGGCAAATTGGTTAAATAAAAACATATTTTTCTTTACTATTACAAAGTAATTGCTAAGTAATCCATTTGCTTGTCATTGGATGAGACATGTTTTGAAGTATTCCATTTACTAACAGAACTTTCTTTAAATTGATATTGTATAACACTAGCTTTCTTTGTAATGATATATAATGTATTCATCTTAGTTGAATATATACATATATGCATATGATTTCAATGTTGCTTAACTTGTTAGAAATTACACCCTGCTGTTGGTAATAATGTTGTGGAGATGTATGTATATATTTAGATATATGAATGTATGTGTGTATTTTCCTATATTACTCAATTAGTCACAGAAAGTTTGTGAGGAATCCTTTGACTTAATTTGCTGACTTTTCTGATAGCACACAGGTGTCGATGAATGGCTGAATGGCCAAATCCAAGCTCCTCAGCTAGTTCTTCAACAGTTACAATGGGATTTTGTCCCATCAGGGTATGCAAGACTTCCTCATTGAGTTCTACAGATCTTGCATTTTATGTTGCGTTGTAGCCTTTATTGAACTCATAAAGCAAACTAAGCTGAATATGCTCCTTTGTCACTTCCATTACAGCTTTGAAAAAATACTGTTAAAATCGAAATGCACTCTTCAAAACTTGCTCTAAGAATAAGGACAAGGTAAAATTATTACCTGCTTTTTTTAGCAAGTTGATGCAGGTAATTTATCTAGTCCCCCTCCGACTTTTACTTCATGCGATTGAAAAAAAAACCCATTATTTATGGGATGACCCAATGGCACGTGTAAAGACATTCGAGTGAGATCATTGTCAGTGCCGCTGGACTGGCTCCTATGCAGGACACGAAACTCGGCTTGTGAAGACCTGTCGGGGCAAGTGAAAGCGAAATCGTGAAGGCACCTGTGCCCAGCGTCACCTCCTTGGCACTTGTGCCAGTGGCATGTGTAAAGACATTCGAACGAGATCGTGCCAGTGCTGCTGGACTGGCTCCTGTGCAGGTGGCACGAAAAATACACCATTTTGAGCGTGACCGTTGCCAGTACCACCTGACTGGCCTTCGTGCCAGTGGCACGTAAAAGCACCCACTACACTCTCGGAGTGGTTGGCGTTAGGAAGGGCATCAGCTGTAGAAACTCTGCCAAATCAGATTGGAGCCTGGTGTAGCCATCTGGTTCACCAGTCCTCAGTCAAATCGTCCAACCCATGCTAGCATGGAAAGCGGACGTTAAACGATGATGATAATGATGATGATGATGGTATGCACGCACACACACACACACATACATTAGTAAATACATTAATACATATACGGAAATACAAACATACACACCAGTATCCCAGCTTGGCCATAGTTCTTGACCCGAAACTAGTTGAAGAATTAAAGAGTTGTTTATATATAACAAGGGGTAAAAGGGATCAATAAATCCAGGCAGATATCTGGAAAGTGCAGAGTATTAAGCAAACTTGGTTAACTATATCAAGGAATCAGACATCAATAAATTGAAATAGAACCAACATCCAAGGCAATTCCTCATGTGTGATAAGCAAATCCCAATATCTCTAACAAGAATTTCAAGAAATTCAAAGTGTAAAACATAAAGGAGAATGAAGAAAATCACATATTTAATTGATGGTTACACCATACATTACCAACGATCGTATCTATTGTGCCCTATATTTAGATATAGGAAAAAAAGGAACAAAAGCACAGCCAAACCAATATATCCGAAAATTTATACTGACACAATGTTATCAAGGTAACTTTAAGTAGGTTAAATTCAAGTATGCCCGTGAGCCCATTTTACTTCACCACAAGCCGACATACTCATATGTACAAAATATAGTAAATTTTTCAATAGTAAAATTTATACAATATTTGTATGCCTATTTGACCATAGGTCATGTTCCCACTATGACTTAAAATGGTTAGACTTGAACAGAAAATCGTTCGGTAATTGCCATTTGAATGACAATTTTGTTTTTGCTATGAAACATATATTGCTAGGTTTGTACCATCCCCTTGAGACCCAGCTACACTCTAGCTGAAAAATATAGCAACCTTATAAGTGTTATAAATGTCATAAATTCAGTGGTGGCATCAATGAAGATGTTACACATTAATTTAATATGTTAAACTTACCTTATTATCGAATTATATATAAACATATACAAGATCTGCACAGATATAAGAGTTAAAACTTGTATCTGCCTACAGACCTTTTTGTTTTTAAATTTTTGCATGTTGCACTAAAAAGTTTACCCACTCCTGCTTTGTGATTTTTTTCCAGATTTATGATACCATGACGATATATATATATATATATATATATATATATGAACACAGAAAACGTATTGTATTCTTTCTGTAATGTACACTCGTTTTAGGAAGCTGTGTGCCATTATTACATAAGCCAGTTGGCCATATCACACAACTCAATATAGTTAAATCACTTTCTCAGCATTTTCAACTAGGATTCTGTATACTGGCCTATCTGGAGTTATGATAGTTGTTGTCAAATCATGGTATGCATTGAATTTTCTATATCCTATTAAAATATAAATCTAATCATCACATCAGTGCTGAAGAGATGATTAAGTCACTGAATTGCATATTCTTTGTTTTTTCTCTTATACATACATACACGTGTGTGGTTGTGTGTGTATGTGTGTATGTGTGTCTGTGTATGTGTGTATGTATGTATCTATCTATCTATCCATATATATATATACACACATACATATATATAAGGAGAGAGAGAGAGAGAGAGAGAGAGAGAGAGAGAGAGAGCGAATGAGTGAGTGAGTGAGTGTGAGAGAGAGAGAAATTATTAGGAAAGATGCATACAGTTCCTTTCAAAGTAGTAGGACTTATTTTGGTATTGAACTAGTTCTTCTAAAAGTCATAAGGATTTTACAAAAACCTGAGATTACATTTCTTGATTATGGCTAGACTGGTTTTGATTAAAGGTTTACTCAGTTAATATCTACCAGGAAATAAACAGTGAAATGTGAGAATGTGCATAAGCATGTAATTCATTCATGTATTTATTCATTATATTTTATCTAGTGATTATCTAATGATCTCTAAGGTCAATGCAAAATATAATCCATGCTGGAATATGTTGTTAGTATTTTTGACTGCCAGTGTTCTGAAAAGTGCTAAAGTTTTCTTAAGGTATTTTTAAAAGAATATAACAGAATATTCACATTTGTTATAAATAATGTTGACTCTGAAAGAGGCCTATGATATGACTGAATCACAAGACATACATAAAGTAGAATACTTTTATACACATACACATCTCCCTAAAATCTGTAACTAACACAAAGATCGATAAAAACGTTTTAAAACACCAGAACCCAACACATAATGAAATTTTTGCAGTACATCTAGCCTCGCTGTTATATTTATCACACTAAAAAACATCATCACATAAAATATTGATACAGTTATCACATAAGACAAATGTTTAGCCTTGAATTCACACAAAGATTCTACAAATCGCAGCTGTTATTCACATAGAGTTTGATAGGTTTATTTATAGTGAAGGAGAGATGCAACACCTACTATTCAGAAACCTCAAGCACACAATGTACATACAAGCCAGTAAAAATATACCAATATCTAAACTAAAATACTGTTATCAATATATGAATGTATTTCATACAGTTTGTATCATAAAGATGAGGCAATTATTTTGGTTTGGAAGAACTTTTGGAGTGAATACATGGTCTGAATTGTTACCAGATATAGATCAGGGTGTTTCAAATTTCTAATTCTAGGATACTTTTTGATTATATTCAACAATGTTGATGTACCCTTGAGTAAAATATAATGTAAAATAGGTGGATACATGTAATATATATCATTAATTTGATTTTAAAATTTTAAATTCTGCTACAGTTAACTTTGCCTTTCATTCTTCCAGGGCTGATAAAATAAAATACCTGTCAAGATATAATCAACTATTTTCGTCTTCAACATTTCTAGTCTTGTGCTTATGTATGAAATCAATTTCATTTAATTGAATGTTACATTTTTACTGAGATGAATTAGCATGGCTCTTTCTAACAAGTAACTTAATTCTAAGCACATCTTAGAGGGAGACACACCTGCATATCATTCTCAGATGACAGTCGTGCATGAAATTTGTTTTTGGTTATAAGCATGGCTGAAAGCTCTTGTTCACAACAAAAAGTGGATGGAAATAGAAAAGGGACACAAATATTCTAGACATTCAAATTGCATTTCATTGTGATTGCTTTCAAATCCCAGTGATTTTTATCAACCTCATGTACTCTTTCAATCTCTTTTACATTTCCTTAAATTTATGCTTGCCTTGGCTTGAGAACCGTTTGACAGAGATTAATAAAATCTATGTGACCTAAGTATTAAGATCACTTATTCACCCTAAAATATTAAAAACATTTTGTTTTTAATGTGTTACTTTAGTGTTTCTTTGAATCTATTAGTAATACACCCCTAGTGGATTCAGATCAACATCCAACTAAATGCAGTTAATGTTCAAATTTGATATCTCTATTATAATCACAAGGTGGTTTAGAAATCCAAAAGAAACAGAAATTTCCCCATTCAGATACAATATACATTACATTATTGCATACACAGACACACATGTGCATACACACACACATACACAGACGTGCGCATACACATGTGTACATAAAAGTAGTCTTGTCCAACCCATGCCATTAAAAGAAAAGTGGACATAAAATTATGACAATGGTGATGATGGTGAAGATGGTAATGGTGATAACGATGACGATAATGACGATGAGGTGATGATGATGACGAGGATGATGATGACGAGGATGATGGTAATGTGTGTACGTGTGTGTGTGCGTTTGTGTACAAAAACTTATAGTTCACTGAATTGCAGCTGACATAAGACAGAGAGAGAGGGTAGAGAAATAACAAACAAAAAAAGACAAATAGCATCAGTGGCAAAGCAGTATACAGAGCATCCAAGATGTGTGTCACTGAGGAGACCAAATCACATAGAAACACGCTCTGGTGATCCACCAACATTCTATGTGAATCCCTTTGTTTTTAACTGAGAAGTCTCTTTGAGAGAGAGGTTTTACTATAACAAAATATGACAACTAGTGCCATTCCACATTAGTATACTCATGATGTTATACACACAGGGATTTTAATCTAAGTTTTTGCAAGTTCATATATGAATATATACATACATATGTACACAGAGATATATCCATATATACATACATGTATACATTTATATATGTATACATTTATATATGTATACATTTATATATGTATATTCATGCACATATATACTTACACACTCACACACACACATATACACACACACACACACACATATGTAATCCATTTAAAGTATTTTAAAGGACTACTTTCTTTCCTATTGCTCTTTTCTTATCTATCTTTTTGTCTATCGGTTATCTTACCTTGCACTTCTTGTTTACCCTTTTCCTTTACTATCTCTCTATTCTCTTTTATTTTTTAAGTTTTATGCTTGAAAGATCATCTCTCTCTGTCAGTATTTCTTCACAGAAACCCATCTTATTCTTATTCCTTGTTGCAAGACATACTTCGTCTACATATTTTTTTCTGTTTCTATCCTTGCTTATTTGTTTCTTTGATAAAGATTTCCTGTTTTCCTCACAACTGATCTTTACATACGTTCAGGCTAGTGACCCCTTCTGTTCTTGATATTGTACCTGTCTCATATTTTTATATTATATTCGTCTTTTCATGTCCACTCATTTATGTTCCAGCAACTTTCATTGCTGACACAGCCAAATTGAAGTATATTATCATATGTATCAAAATTCTGGTGATATTTGGTTGATAACTGATGAGAGTTTTGAGCTTGTTCATATCGATTATGACTATATTTTCTTGTTATTCCATATGGCCCCACTGTGCCAGATTTATACATACATACGTCCATATATATATATATATATACATACATACATACATACAGTAGCATGTAAAAGTCCTTGGTCACTGTAAACTATTGCCATCTTATAAGTGGATGTTTCACATTGTGTTTTTTACAGGTGAAACATTGGCTTTGTTGGAGTCATTTCCATACTTAATCATTATATTTGTAGTAGGAGTTCTGAACAAGAGGGGAAGATGCGAGACAACCACCCAAAATGGCTGTGCAAAGGTTTTCAGCCACCTGTAATAAATTTTCATTATAGACATTTTTCTGTTTTAAAACACTGTATTTTGATTGGTTTATGTGAAGTGGCTGAAAACTTTTGCATGGCTGTTTTGGGTGGTCATCTTACATCTCCTCTCATTCAGAACTATAACTACAAAATATAATGATTAGGTATGCAAATGACTCCAACAGGGCCAATGTTTCATCTGTAAAAGACACCATGTGAAACATCCACTTATAAGTTGGCAATTAGAAGAAATTTACAAATTTACAATAGCTTAAAGTGGCCGAAGACTTTTGTACTATAAATATATACATACATACATATGCATACTTACATACACACATACATTCATGCAGATACAAGCACTACCAATTGAAAACTTCACAAAACTAAACACTACGAAGCTTATGGAGTCATCAAGAGAGAATGCATGCCATTTGAGAACCTTTCTATCATTGACACTGTACTCTGGCCCCAACTCACTGAGAATAGGCCCTAATTGCTAAATCAACTGGTTACAAGACTTCACTCAATATTCTTCTTGTCATTGATCATTGTCTCTTTTTAACCATATCCAGTGGCTTACCTTCTCCACTGTAGCCAGGCTATCTCTCATGATGACATTTGCTTTATGTTGTATTAGGCCGAGCAACAACAACTATTGCCTCATATTGTTTGCAATGAGAACTCATTGGTTTTAACATAAGAACAAAGACATGCAAAGAACCAGCATGGAAACCTCTACAAGTTAATTCATCTGCTAGAAATGGCAAGCAAATCTCCTTCAAGTTATACCCACTTTTTAAATTAAGTAAAGCAAACACTGAATAATATGATACTACATATGCATAGAGCAGATATGATGATTGTGGTTGAAATACCTTTTGTAATATATCTGCTTCATTAGATGTGACCAGTGGTTAAACACCAACATAAATATACAACTTGAACTAAACACTCATTATAGCTTCACTAATTGCAGCTGAATGTAATTTCAGGCTATTATGCAAGTGATAAACAAGAATACTAGCATTAAACAAACAATTTTACAATGCTATTTGTGCTAACAATTGTAAAAAATATATTTCTTGTAATTCCATGTTTTTCTTTCATTATCTAAGTTTTACACAGCTCGAATAATTCTGTAAAATTCAAAACTTTGCCTGAGGGCTCTTTTACAACTAAATGTCAGTACTAGTGTTAAGTTATTTACTATGCACTGAGGTTGGTACTTAATTTTCAGTTAATACTAGAACGATTCTGAGACCCTTAGGACATAGTACAATGCTTATGACAGCATTTTAGCACAATAACTGTACATAAGGTAAAGATCATTCAATTTGATGTGTAAGCAATATAGACTTGTTAAAGTATACATTATTTCTTATTGATTCACAGCACTGCATTACTTCTTTTACTCAAACAGTGTTGGAAATGAGTATAACATACAAATATACAAACACATATTTGTACAAAATGATCAAACTTTCACCTTAAAATGTGCATGCATTTGATATTTACTGTTATGTAATTTTAGAGACAAAATTACTAAGACATTCCATCTGCATGAAAAAATAATAGTTAAGTTTATGTTACTATATATAATGCAGTGAATACTAAAAAGCTAATTAGAAATGATTATGTGGTGAGGAAAAGACAGCCTTAGTCAATGATTAATAATTTAATTACTCCAGCAAGTACAAGAGAGAACTCCTCAAATGTGTTGGTCTAATTATTTAGTGCTGAAACTAAAAGAATTTTTAATAAAATTTCTCGAAAATAATTGAAATTTTAAGATGCATAACCTTTAATTGTTTTAACAGCGAGGCTAAAAATGGGACCATAACTTTCTTGACTATACCTACATGCATAGAAATAAACATATATACATACCATTTATCTTTTACCTTATATATATATATATATATATATATATATATATATATATAAATATATATATATATATATATATATATATATATATATATATATATATATATAAATATATATATATATATTTATATATATATATATTTATATATATATATATATATATATATATAAATATATATATATATATTTATATATATATATATATATATATATAAATATATATATATATATTTATATATATATATATATATATACATATATATATACATATATATATTTATATATATATATATATATACATATATATATACATATATATAAATATATATATATATATTTATATATATTTATATATATATATATATATATATATATATATATATATATATACATATATATATACATATATATATATATATATATATATATATATATATATATAAATATATATATATATATATATATATATATATATATATATATATATATATATATATATATATATATATATATATATATATATATATATATATATATGAAAGAAGGTTTGAAAATGCACTTATTTTTTAAAAATACTTATTTACTTAACCGGTTTCACTTTTTTAGAAAAAGATTATCAAAAGTCTTTGAGAATAATAAAAAAATGTTAAAAAACAGTTTGAGTATTAAAATGCATATATACATTCTTTGATGATAAAATATATTTAAAGTATAAAGCTTTGTATGAACTTTGTAGTGTTACATACTGATTGTCACACATTCTCTGATATTAAGGTGAAATTGTTAAAAACAGTGTTAAAAACAGTGTATGAAAATACACATATGGAAAAATACATATACATATTCTTATACATATTCTTTGACAATCGAATAAAATTGAGGAGGAACTGACCTGGCCTTTTTCTCTTGTGTATATGTGTATTTTCATACACTGTTTTTAACACTGTTTTTAACAATTTCACCTTAATATCAGAGAATGTGTGACAATCAGTATGTAACACTACAAAGTTCATACAAAGCTTTATACTTTAAATATATTTTATCATCAAAGAATGTATATATGCATTTTAATACTCAAACTGTTTTTTAACATTTTTTATTATTCTCAAAGACTTTTGATAATCTTTTTCTAAAAAAGTGAAACCGGTTAAGTAAATAAATATTTTAAAAAAATAAGTGCATTTTCAAACCTTCTTTCATATATATTTCCACTCGTACGGTATTCCACAACTTTACTTTATTATATATATATATATATATATATATATATATATATGTAAAATATGTGACACTTATTCGGTAGCCATGATAAAACTCCAAGTTTCGGATGCAGGGGTGGGAACCCACACCAACATCTCTTCAGTTATCGGGCCATTGAAAATTCCTGTGATAAATGACTGTTAAATAAACGGAAATTACTGTGTGATTGACCGTTATTAAGACAAAAGAGCTATAGACTGCTATGTAAGGGGAGGGGGTAAAGATAAGATAGTGTAGTGGGTGCTTTTACATGCTACTGATATGAGGGCTCAAATGTGGTTTTTGCTCATACCTAGTCTTGCCTATCTCTAGCTCCCACTTTTCACACAGTTTCGAATCAATGGAGCACTTTCACTACCTGTTCATGTCACCACAACTTGTAGTGCTTTAGGGCCCAGTTTAGGGCATTCATTCATGATATGGGCAATGGTTTCATCCACTCTATTGCAGATGCGGCACAGCAGAGACACTTGCTCATTCCTAAGGTTGACCCTCCATTATTATTATTATTATTATTATTATTATTATTATTATTATTATCATCATTATTATTATTATTATCATTACTATCGTAATTACTTTTGTAGTGAGATGGCATAATTGTTAGAGTGTCAGGATAAAATACTTTGTCGTATTTGTTCTGACTTTGCATTGTGAGTTCAAATCCCACCAAGGTCAACTTTGTCTTTCATCCTTTTGGGGGTCCATAAAGTAAAGTATCAATCAAATACTAGGATCGATTGCATCAACTTGCCTTTTCTCCTAAAAATTGTTGGCCTATTATTAGAAGTGATAGAAGCACTAACAGTAGTTGTATATCTTAAAGTATTATTTTTTTGATAAATTTGTATTGCTAATTTTCTATCAGTCAAACAAAATAAATACATTATTAGCTTTTATTATAAAATAAACATTGGGTTTGCCTTCAGTCTTTCACCTTCTTCCAATTAAAACCTTTTGAGAAGATAACATGGATTTCTCTTTTTTCAACTTTTGTTCTTTGAAATTTGATTTATTACAAGATGAGCAACAAACAGTTTTTAGATAATCAAAGAACAATGCCATTTATTTTTTACTGACTAATGCAAGGTAGTCTTGTAATTTTCAACATTTATTGTTGAAGGAAAATTTTTTGATTTTATTGAATTTTTACTACAATGGATTCACTTTGACAAACATAACAAAGGATTTCAAACTGAAAAACTGAATGTTATTAGACAATTGTTATTTGAATGTTATCCAGTAGAAATATTAATGCTTCAAAGTGCATGTCTGTAACTGAAAATAGAAATCCATAAGCAGACATATGAATGTATATTTATGTATATATAAGTGCGTGACAGAGAATTAAAAATATATAAATAGGTATTTATACAAAAATACAGTATGTGTGTGTGTGTATGTATATATATATATATATATATATATATATATATATATATATATATATATATATATATATATATATATATATATATATTCTTATATTCTTTTATTTCTTGATTTGTTTCAGTCATTTGACTACGGTCATGCTGGAGCATTACCATTAGTCAGGCAAATCGACTCTAGGACTTATTCTTTGTAAGCCTAGTACTTATTCTATCGGAATCTTTTGCCAAACTGCTAAGTTACGGGGACATAAACACACCAGCATCTGTTGTCAAGCAATGTTGGGGAGAAATATAGACACACAAACACACACACACACACACATATATATACGATGGGCTTCTTTCAATTTCCATCTACCAAATCCACTCACAAGGCTTTGGTTGGCCCGAGGCTATAGTGGAAGACACTTGCCCAAGGTGCTATACAGTGAAACTGAACCCGGAACCATGTGGTTGTTAAGCAAGCTACTTACCACACAGCTGCTCCTGTGCCTACACACACACACACACACACACACACACACACACACATATATATATATATATCAAAATAAGCAAAAAGGATATCCAGAGATAATGCAGTACAATCGTTTCATGCAACTCCATTTCATTGAACAATGCAATCAATACATCAATTTAAAATGCAGAGCAATCCTCAGTTGCATAAAGGCATAAAATTTAATTATATTAAAAAGATGGACACATTAGTATAATTATACCTAAAATTTCCAAGAAGTTAAGGAGGTAGGCAAAGAACATGTTGCCTTCACTCCAGCATAGAAGCTACTAAGGTATCAAGAAGATATACATTGTTACAGACTCTGCCTCTCACTGATTTTTTTTGCTTTTTTGGGGTCAGTTTTATATTTATAGACTAGTTTATCAAATCCTTGTATATCTAAGGCAGAGAGAACAAAAGGTGCAGTATCGGTTAGGGGTAGGGCTGAGGGAGCAGACCGAAATCATAGTTTGTATAGTCATAAAAATCAAGATTTATTAGAAGCAATATCATGAGGTTTGGTAAAGGAAAACTTAAAACAAGATGTTAGTTGACAATTAAGGGAGTCGCCCACCAGTGGATTATTGATAAGGAAACAGGGGAAGTCTTATCATGTAGTACTGTAGCTAAAATATTTTAAACAATGTTGCTATATTGTATACAGTTAAAATTTAGGGTTATTCAGAGGGTTATTAAGAAGAATATTATAACAAAAGGATAGAAATTTTTGAATACTTTTGAGTATATACCAAGCTTTTACCACAATAGAGGGAGGAAAAGAAATTATGCAGACATAGTTTAATATTTATACATATTATACACTTAAATACTAACTCATCAGACACCACCTTGAGAAAATTATAATCGAATGTATTGACTCCAAAATTTTTTTAAATGATCTTCAACCAGTGCATGAAGTTAAGCCTAGAAGGTCTCTCCACATGCTAGACGTAACAGCCAAATCTCTTGAATATTTTTAATAACCCCTCGGTTATATTTTTTGGTTATTCTTCGATATTTTTTATTTTCTAAAATTCTTTTTACTTGTTTCAGTCATTGGACTGAAGCCATGCTGGGGCACGGCCTTGAACTTTTAGTCGACTGTATCAACTCCCGAATCTTTTTTAGGTGATTTTCAACCAGCATATGAAGTTAAGCCTAGAAGGTCTCTTCACATGCTAGAAACAACAGCCAAATCTTAAAAAATAATTTTTTATAATTTCACGTAAACAGAAATGGAAATTGTGATCGTAAAAAAACTTTTATTTTCCAAACTTCCAATTTATAAGTAAACAAAACATATTCAATCGAAAAAAAAAAAAATACAATAGAATAACAGAACACAAGACTCTTTACTACTCAATGTACATATTGTCTGAATTCTAACAGAAGGGAAAGCATTTACTTCAAGAAATGTGTAGAATCATAAAAATGATAAGAAGTATGTTTGAATGACTAGCCTTTGGCACCATAATTCTGTTAGACCTTCAACAACCAGAGAAAAACATAACCAAAAAATATAACCGAGGAGCTTTTGTCCACTTTCACACTTTAACTATGGGGTTTTTGTCCGAGGGGCTTTTGTCCATGAAACTTTTGTCCGTGAGACTTTTGTCTTTGGGGCTTTTGTCCTAGGTGGGTGGTTGTCCTACACTCATATATTTCTTAAGCAAGAATATTCTAAACAGTGACTTCGAAGTTTTAGTCATTTAAGCTCTCATTGGACTGTGAACAATATTCTTGTTTAAAAATAATAAATTTGTGCTCTAAAAAAGCATAGAGTAACCCATCAGATTAATGTAAAGCACTTTTTATTATAACTGAACATAAAAACAAATATTATGTGCGTGTGTGTGTACATATTTATATAAATGTATGTGTATATATGTGTGTGTAGGGCATCCAGCTGAAAAAACTCTGCCACATCAGATTGGATCCTGGTGCAGCCATCTGGTTCGCCAGTCCTCAGTCAAATCGTCCAACCCATGCCAGCATGGAAAGTGGATATTAAACAATGATGACGATGATATATATATATATATATATATATATATATATATATATAACTCTTTTACTTGTTTCAGTTTCCGTCTACCAAATCCACTCTCAAGACTTTGGTCGACCCGAGACTATAGTAGAAGACACTTGCTCAAGATGCCATGCAGTGGTATTGAACCTGGAACTATGTGGTTGGTAAGCAAGCTACTTACCACACAGCCACTCCTGTGCCTATATATATCATCATCATCATCATCATCGTTTAACGTCCGCTTTCCATGCTAGCATGGGTTGGACGATTTGACTGAGGACTGGTGAAACCGGATGGCAACACCAGGCTCCAGTCTGATTTGGCAGAGTTTCTACAGCTGGATGCCCTTCCTAACGCCAACCACTCAGAGAGTGTAGTGGGTGCTTTTACGTGTCACCCGCACGAAAACGGCCACGCTCGAAATGGTGTCTTTTATGTGCCACCCGCACAAGCCAGTCCAGGGGCACTGGCAACGATCTCGCTCGAAAATCCTACAGGAGCCAGTCAGGCGGTACTGGCAACGGCCACGCTCAAAATGGTGCATCTCATGTGCCACCCGCACAAGAACCAGTCCAGGGGCACTGGCAACGATCTTACTTGGCTTGCCGGGTCTTCTCACGCACAGCCCATTTCCAAAGGTCTCGGTCCGTATATATATATATATATATATATATATATATATATCATCATCATTATCATCATTTAACATTTGTTTTCCATGATGGCATGGGCTGGATGGTTCGACTGGGGTCTGGGAAGCCAGGAGGCTGCACCAAGCTCCATTCTGATCTGGCAGTGTGTCTACAGCTGGATGCCCTACCTAATGCCAACCACTTCGAGAGTGTAGTGGGTGCTTTTTATGTACCACCGCCACAGAGGCCACAGGGGGCTAGCAATGATCATGATCGGTTGGTGCTTTTTACATGCCACCAGCATGGGGATCACAACTACAATTTCCATTTGATTTTGGTTTTGATGTACTTGACTCAATAGGTCTCCTCAAGCATGGAATGATGCCCTATGATCCAAGGTACTTTTGAATGGGCTGGTTATACAACACTGGAGTAGGTTACAGCTGGGAACTCACTTTATTTGCCGGGTCTTCTCAGTCACAGCATATCTCCAGAGGTCTTTTTTTGTCAATGCCTCTGTGATGCCCAACGTTTGAAGGTCACGCTTCATCACCACATCCCAGGTCTTCCTGGGTCTCCCTGTACCCAGATTCCTTCCACTGTTTGGGAGTGGCACTTCTTCACACAGATCTCATCCATCCTTAGTACATGACCATACCAATGGAAACATCTCTCTTGTATGTCACATCTGATCCTTCTTATGTCCAACATTTCTCTCAGGGCGCTTACACTCTGTTGTGTGTGCACACTGCCATTACACATCCAACAGATCATGCTAGCTTCATTTCTTTCAAACTTACGCCTGTCTTCAGCAGTCACGGCCCATGTTTCACTGCCATGAAGCATAGCAATTCGCACACATGCATCGTACAATCTACCTTTCACTCTGAGCGAGAGGTCCTTTATCACCAGTAGGGATAGAAGCTTTCTGAACTTTACCCAACTGTTCTTATTCTAGTGGTAACACTCTCTGGAAGCTATCAACTACTTCTAGTTTCTCCCCCTGGCATGCGATGGAATCTGTTTTCTGAGTATCTGTGGTGTTTATTGCCCCTGTGCATCTGCCACACACGAAAGCTATCTTCCCGGTTAATCTTCCTTTGATATTGCTGCACCTTTTATGTGTCCATAGCTTACACTGGGTACATCTTATTGAGTTTCTTGCCTACACCTTTTCTACAGATCGAGCAGGGCCACCTACCTGAAGGGGTGTGTGATGTGTTCACCTTTCTACTTACTAGAACTTTGGTTTTTGCAATATTGACTCTAAAGCCCTTCAATTCTAAATGTTGCTTCCACACCTGAAATTTCTTCTCTAGTTCTGGTAGTGATTCTGCTATGAGAGCCAGGTCATCAGCATAGAGGAGCTCCCAGGGAACCTGTCTTGAAATCCTCTGTTATTGCCTGGAGGACTATGATGAATAAGAAGAGGCTGAGGGCTGATCCTTGATGGACCCCTACTTCTACCCGGAATTCTTCACTATACTCATTGCCAACTCTAACCTTACTAACTGCATCTCTGTATAGGGGCATCTCTGTATAGGGCCTGTACAGTCCTTATTAACCATTCGTCAATCCCCACTTTCTGCATCGCCTGCCAGATAAGGGATCAGGGGACCCTGTCAAAGGCTTTCTCCAAGTCCACAAAAGGCAAGTATAGGGGTTTATCTTTGGCTAGGAATTTTTCCTGTAGTTTCTGTACCAGGAATATAGCATCAGTGGAGCTACTACCTAGCACAAAACCGAACTGCATCTCATCTAAGCAGATTCTGTCCCTAATTAGTTGGGCTATGACCCTCTCTGTGACCTTCATCACCTGATCCAGCAGTTTGATACCCCTAATAGAACAGACTTTAAGTAGCAAGATGTGTTCCATTGGTGAGGTCACAGATGAGAATGAAAGGATTCTGATAAACTAACTGATTCAAACAATTAATCAAACAATTGATTAGCTAACTGGTTTACTTGCTGATAATTAATAATGAATAGAAGTGATATAAAACTATTGTGTTTATTGGAAAAATATCTCTCCCAAGATACATCTGTTTCAACATATGATTTCACATCAAGAATCTTACAAAACAAAAACAAAAAAAAAAAAACGAAATATCTATATATATATTTGGCACTAGACAAAATAACAACATTTAATATTTAAATGTACGCATTACATATTGATTAGACAACAATACTCATTCTATATTTATAACAAAATCCTCAACCACAAACTTAAACTGGACCAGTTCTTTTCTTGAATAATCAATATATCTAAAACAGATATAGGATTTTGATTAAATGATTAAATTATCAATTGAATAAAAAAAAAAAATTTAGTAATCAATTTTCACAATATTAGTAAAATAGCTTTAAAGTATATATAATTTTGGGATAACAATTTATGCTCATCGACTTTATATCTGCATTTATTTTCTGGTAGTTTTATTAGTATTGCAAAATTGCCTGCATATTGTCAGTTATAGCAATCTTGAAGTAACTCTCTGTGTGTGTGTGTGTGTGTGTGTGTGTGTGTGTGTGAATATATATTACTCAATATCATCCAGAATCAACAATGTAAAAAGTAAAGGGAAGAAAAAAGAACAGGCTTAAGCAGATTTTTGTCGGATAACTGTTGCATATAGTCTGTCAAGATATTTACATTGCTTTAAGAAGACATTGAAAACGTAACAAATTCTTCAGTTTGTTGTTTATCTTCAACACTAATATTGATAGTGTAAACATTTACTCCTGCAAGTTATATGTAATATTTTTTCCTTTTGTTGTAGTAGTAGTAGTAGTAGTAGTAGTAGTAGTAGTAGTAGTAGTAGTAGTAGTAGTAGTAGTAGTAGTAGTAAGTCTATGTTGCTGTTCATTAGCCCTAGGTCTGATTTGCCTGACTTACGATGAAAGGTGTTTCTGCCATGGCTATTCTATAATATTGTTTGAATCATAGTAAATCTTGGATTATATGGCCTGACATGTTCTTCCTTTGTAAGATGGTAAGAAAAATTTGTCTGATTTTATAATGGATTTATCATTTAAGTAGAAATCCCTTCCTATGTTGGTTCTTAATCCTTATTGTTGCAAACTTATATTTCTGGTGCAGAAAATGTTAATCTTAACTTCTTTTGACTACTCTCTTCTGACGCCAGTAACTTTATATAAATTGTTGATGACTATTCATTTGAGGCAATTAAATATAAGCAAGAGACTATCACTGAAGTAATGTTTGTTGCATGGATACTGTGACTCACTCTCTCCAGTCTTGTTCAGTTCACTACTAAACATAGCAGGTCTTTTCAGATTCACTTGGAATCCCTACACATTCACTTTATGTAGGTTCGATGTGGTCCACCAGCATTTGCATACACATACTTTGGTTCCCAGAGAAGAATGTCGCTAATGACCTCATCTTTTTCCCTCCAGCTATGTTCTGCACATCTTGTTCTTCCTTCTCTGATGACGTATAATATTGGTGGTAGATTACCATAGAAAAGTTCTTTCATAAGGTGTTGTTTCCAGGGGATGTCCAGAGCAGCTCAAAGTATTCTTGTATAAGTTCCAACAATTTTCTTTTCAAGATGCTTTCCTAGAGTTAATGTTGTACATCCATATAACAGACTACGCAACTGCCTGAAAAAAAGTGTGTTTCAAATATAATGGAAGCTTAGATTTCCAGACCGTTGATAATTTATTCAAGTTACTAATTCAGTTTACCTTAACATTTAAGTATTACCAAGTTTTTGTTATTTGCAATTGGTTATTACAGATGCTTTTCTTTATTTTAATATTTTTCATATGTTGCTGTGATGATCAGACCAACGATCAAAGGTGCTCCAGCTGTGGCCATTCTAGTTTTTTATTATTTTTTAATAGATGTAGAATATGCAAGATTACATTATCCAAATGAGCTCTTCCCTTCTAAATGTTAGCAGCGTAGGATGTGATGCAAATTTAGCAGCTATTTCTAGCAGTTTAAATGATCAGGCTCACAGAAAGTCATCTTTATTGGCATGATCTTTCTGATTTCACTCTCAATCTTAATTTCACCTCCAAATATTTTAACTTTCTATGTTTTTTGATGGTGAAATTAAGATCAAATGGGAATTCAAGATAACAAGTTCTGAAAAATTGTTAGCCTTTAGCTTTGGACCTTCTCTGCAATATTCAATTTTCTTTCTATTAGACAGTTAGTTCTGATTGGTGTGATCTGTGATCAAAGGTATTTTAGTCAGGATGACTACTTTACCCACTGTCTTCATTTATAAACTGGTAGGGTTTTATATGAGAGAGCTTTCCCAAGCCTTCCTGTTTGCTCATTGTCTACCTTGTTGATAAATAATGTAAACTCTCTATAATAAAAATGCCAAAACACTGACTTAGGGAAGGTTGTTCTAGCATCAAATATGACTTTACACATTTACAAAGCCTCTATAAATGCATGGAATCAGCTAGCATCACCCAATTACATGATTTCAATAGTTGTGGTATGCATCAGTTAAACAATAATTCAGAATGTTAATATATATGGTCTAGTTATTTTACATTTAAAATAAAAGAAAGTAATGTCAGTCTATACAAAAAGTCCAGACAAACACACTATTTGTGAGGAACTTTATATTCATATTCTACTTTTAGAGATAATAAAAAACGTAACTCCTTAACTATTATTATAGCTGTCATGATTATAACTAATTTTTGTTATGAAAGCATGTTCTTATTGCTGTTTTTCAATTATGATTTAAATAATTTAGAATAATTAGCCTATAGACTAAGGAAGGTGGAAATAAGATTAAGATTAGCAGAAATATGAGAATTTAATGTAAAGATAGGATGTCACCAAGAATGGATCCACTGCATTTCATTATTAATTATTTATGTCTATATTTTCTCATTATAAAATCTATTGAGGAACTGCAGGAAATATTTCATACCTGGAAAGCTGAATAATTGTTTTAAAGAACTAACAGTCAATAATGCAAAAATCCACTAGTTTCTAACAGAGAGCACAAAATTGAAACAGAGTATGTTGAAACTCAATACTGAATACTCAGTGAAAAATATGGGTACACAAAGAATCTGATATTTGTAAGAAGTGATTCTACCTGGAGTCCAACGGTCATAAATAGACTGCCCAGTCTATGTTGGAATGAGGTGAATGGAAGAAAAGGGTCAGTGACATCAATAGTTGAGGGGCCCTATTGGAAGAGAAAGAGTGAGTGATGACATGGGTGGAAATCGAACCAACATAGGCCTTTTTGACTTCAGGTAGCAGGAGTGGACAGACATGCATAGATGTGTGAGCTAGGAAGGGAATTAGCAGTAGGTTCTAGAGATAGGTTGGAAGGGTACAGTGCATCTCAGATTTAACCCATTTAGACAGTCAACACTGAGAGGCAGGTGAACTGTTCTTCCTCATATTACAGTTCCTTCAAATTACAGTCTTTACAACAAGCTTGATTGTTGCCAGAGCAGTTGGCTGGCTTCCATGCCGGTGGCATCTAAAAAGCACCATTCGAGCATGATTATTACCAGTGTTACCTTACTGGCACTTGTGCCAGTGGCACATGAAAAAAACGAAACAACTTCACAAAACCAAACTGAACAACAAGTTTAATGAGAAATATTTATCTATATTTTCTACAATCATTGCATTTATGTCTTCATATATAGAAATATTGAGGTCAAAATGAAGTAAATACTATATTGTTTAATGCATAAAACAAAGAAAAAAAGACTATAACACTTTGGTAATGTGAAATATTTAGTTTTTAATTGAAAAGTGTAGCTCATTTTTTAGAACCAGAAAAATAAATGTCACATGAAAGTTTTTTTCTGTGGCCAAACAGCTTTGAAAAAAGTCATTTAACTATGTTAATAACTCTTTGATGATGACCAACAAAAAACGATCTTTCAGTTAAAAGTCATAGAGGCATTCTGAAATAAGCAGCCATAAATTGCCTGCCCAGACACAATAAACATTCTTTTTAACAGGAAAGCAACAGAAATATTAAATATAGATCTGATGGAATTATATTGCTTACACATTTTTTTACAGAAAAACTTGTATAACATCTTTGTTGACAGAAATGACTACGTGTATATTGCAACAATAAGCAAACATTGACCCTTAAACCTACATTGCATTAGTCCACAGCAATATCTGAATCTATTTTGTAATAATTCTAAATTGTTATCATGATAAAAGAAACTAGCTAATAATTTCATTAGCACTATTGACTGGTCATAGAGTTGGCCATATGATTTACCTTTATTCCATTCCTAGGAAAGACATTTCTTTAACTGCAGTAAAATCTCAAAGAACTAAAATTATATATTTTATGCTAGAAAGTTAAGAAAGCATTGCATGCGAGATGTATAACCTGACTCAACCAAATCTCTAAACTAGACAACTGGAAAATTATATTTCTATCTGTTATATACAAAACCTTATGTTCTAGCTACCTAAATATTCAGTCTAAGGAAAAAATTACAGCCAGAAATCTATGATTAATTTTTGTTTTTTACGTTTTAAACCTTCCAGAATTGTTGTGCCAATGGCCTGTATTATTTACATATAGCGTGTGGTACAGATATCTAAACAAGTAAAAGAATGAAAGAAAATACAAGAGAAATAAAACAGATGGCTATGTAGTGAAAGAGGTAGAAACATGTATTTATATCTGTTTTGCCCAAACACAAAAAGACAAGCGTAAAAGAATGTATAATAGAAAAGAGTTATACATTATACTTCTTGTCATAACAAACCAGACATTGATCTGTTTCCTTTCTTCCTTCTATAAAGGAAGAATTTTCATTAGTTCAAGCATGGCGATTATGCAAATGATCATTCTGCACACATGGCAACTCACTGAACAGAATAAAAATTATTAAATTAACCATAAGTCACTTGTGGCATCTTTGTATTTCATTGAAAAAACACTTGCAGTATGTTGTTTCAATTTTCATGTCAACAAAAGCTAAATTTATCAAAATTTCTTCTGGCTACTGTAAAGGCAGTCTCCAACATTTTAAATGTTATTTCTATGTTTTTTATTTTACATTTGTTTATCTGTATTTCTATGAAATGATGCTGCAAATCCTATTTTAACTTTGTTTCTTGCAGAATATGTTAGCTTTCTCTAAGGCATATCCTCAATAGCATTATTGTAACATTGACAAATTTTACATTATTCTATATCACCATTTTCATTACTCAATCTGAAAGTTTCAAACTAAAATTTATTCTCACAGGACATTTAGCTTGATTTTTATGGCTCACAGGCAACTTTAAAGCAATTAAAATTTCTTCCATAATCAGGTTTGTTGGTTCTGAAGTTCCTGACATTTCAATAGGATGTCCATTGAGACAATTGATTTTTCTGTTGTTGAATCCTTGAATTCAAGAGAAAACTATAAGATTGGTTTTATGAAGGACATGAATAGCAATAACACAGGTTTCTGAAAGGATATAAGGGAAGTAGAAATATACAAACTTCTCTGAATAAATATCCTCACTTTATTGGGATTATATTTAACTTTTTAAAAATCAGTTTTGCATTTACTCTTCAAGACTTGAACCTGTGGTAAAGTTCTGCAAATCTGGATATTTGCATCATATTTTGAAGCAAGCTACAGCTAAATTTCCTGTCATACTAATAACAAATTATTGTACATATTTTCAGCTGGATTAATTGAGTGAAGGAAAATAATGTACCTTGCTTGAGGCAGAAAGCTTTTTGGATGAGAAATAGAACAAATTAAATCAGAAACCAATGAACATGTTAATGTGCTGAACTAATTAGGAATGATAAGTGTATAGTGGCTTATGAAAGCATCATTGCCATTCCTTATAATGACAAACTTTATGTTTTACTTATGAACAACCAAAGGAAAGAATAAAAAACTGGATAAATTCCATTGTTTGCTTATGCATTATTAATGTTTATTGAATTTCTTTTTCCTTCCTTTCTAGAAAGACAGCACAAATTGAAAACTGATTTGATATTCCAATAAACAACTTATGCGATATTAAGCTAAAACTGAAATTTCATAAGAATTTCAGTATAGTATTTCTGTACAGTCAGTGAATCAACAGACATTCAATGATATATATATATATATTTCCTTTCTGGTTGCTGGACACAAGCTGCTTAGCTAATATTAGCATAGAAAAGGTATTGGTCAACCAAGGTGTTAAGATACAAAATTGTTGCGTAAAGATCAGTACAGTAGAACTATATAGTTGTTAAGTGAATTTCTTAAACACCCAGCCATGCTTGCATCTATGTTGTTTTTCATATTTTACTGATTACAAGCTACACATAAATTTTTGTTATATTTTTCTGTCCTTAAGTAGGCCTTATTAAATCACATAAAGTTGCTATTGTTCAGCAATTTGAGTAATATTAGCTGTTATTTCTCAAAGAGTGATTAAAAACACTGAATTTACTTTGCTGGTTTGGATTTCACATATAGAAATATGAAATAAATGTTTTTTTGGTGAAGCAGCAATTTTGTGAATGTGAAGTTAGTCATCAAATCACATAACAGAGAAGATTATTTTAAAATACAAGATCTATTGCAATCATGTTTGATTCAAATATTTCTCAACAGTTAAAATGTTTGTGTATATATATTCTGTATGCATCCTTAGTTCTTTAAGCTCATAATAACCCTGAAGAAGAATTCAAGCACAATAAAACCTATGCCTATATATATATTCTGTATGCATCCTTCCAAGAAAAATGTTAACTTTAGTTCTATAAGCTCATAATGACCCTGAAGAAGTTAAAAATGATACCATTCTCAGCATAGAACCAAATGCTTAGAATTGCATATCAACTAGGAGCTAGAAATGAAACATATATGTAGGTTTTTTGCATCTCCCATTTTCTTTTTGAGCTTTACAACTTTTAATTTATTTGTATAGTTTTTTTTTTATTTCAATATCTTTATACGCTGGCCAAAATAAGTTTAAGACCGGTGATGACAGTTCTATTCCTTCATTAATTTATTATTAACGAAACTGTATAAAATAATTTTACTTTTTACAGTTTGTGTAGAATTTTTTTCTCTTTCCTATGATAGAGGTGTTGTATATTTTTCTCCAATTTGAATAATTTTAATGCAAAATTAATTGAAATGATTAAAATTTGTTGGCAAAATAAGTTTAATACTGTACCAACATTATTTTGTTTAAATTGAAAATTTATGACATAAATGATCAACGAACAAAAATTTATTATTAGTATCTAGTTCTATAGCCATTAATTTCTATTACAACCTTACAACGGTGGGGCATGGAGCTCGACAGATGAGCACAAAAATCACTTGGAATGTTCTACCATATTTCTTCCATAAAATTAGATAATTGAAACAAATTTGTTGGTTTTTTTTTAACATGAACTCTTTTAGAAACATAATTGCATAAATTTTCTATTGGATTCAAATCCAGGCTCTGTGGAGGCTACTCAATAACCACCATATTATTGTGCTCAAAATATTGCAAAACTTTCCTAGCCTTAGGAACGAGGCAATTGTCGTGCTGAAAAATAGATCTCAGTGACATCTGATTATTTAAATATGGCAGCACATTTTCATTTACTAATTGCAGATAGCCTACACTGTTCAGTCAGCCATCAACTTTAACACCTGGACCAACACCTAAGCTGCTGAATGCAGCCCACAACATTACCCCTCACCCCCACCCCCACCTACCACTTGCACCATTTTCACGACACACTTTGGATGGAATTTTTCAATTGGACGGTGTCTAAGTCTTTCTGTCTGATCCAAAGATGCAGAAATGGGATTCGTCACTCCAAATAATTTTTGAACAGTCTTTGGCCATCCATTCAATATGACTTTTAACAAACTTGATCCACTTCTGCTGGTTCATCTCAGAAATTATCGGCTTCTTTCAAGTAATCTGGCCTAACAGTCCAAATTCTTTTAGGCAGTGTAAAGCTGATGTCAGTTTCCTCAAACAATTGCTTGCAAATGTCCACTGCTGTTAGTATTCGGATACCTTCAGAGAGCCTATGAATTCACCAATCCATTTGTACTGTTGTTTTTCTCAGAGTGCCCATTCTTTGCTGATCTTTGTATTGGCCAGTGGCTTGGTAAAGCTTCCATGCTTGAACACAACCCATTTTGCTGCATCTTAATTGCTTGCTAATGTCCATGAATGACACATTTTGCTGATGAAGCAACATGATCTTTGATCTAATAACTGGACTGATATTACAATGCTTTCCCATAGCGAATTAATGTGTAGCAATGCTCGATTATTAAACAAAACAGTGCAGTAAGACCAGCCATATCCATTTGGTTTATTAATTTGCATAATCTTAGTATGGTCTTAAACTTATTTTGCTGACAATTTCTAATTATTTGAATTGAAATTATTTGAAATGTAGAAAGATATATAATGCCTGTATCATTTGAACGAGAAACAAATTCTACATAAGCTGTAAAAAGTAAAATAATTTTATACAGTTTTGTTATATATTAATGAAAGAATGGAACTGTCATCATCAATCTTAAACTTGTTTTGGCCAGTGTATCATACAATAAATTATTCATACATACATTTTTCTCCATTTCCTTTCTTTCAGGTCATCAAGTATGAAATTTATAGAAAAGAAAAAAGTTTACTAATGTTTTATAAATACAAGGAAAAGTTTTTTTCATCAAAGTATGCACCCATATTGTCAATACACTTCTGCCACTTCAGCGGTAGCTGGTCCAACCCAGAACTGTAAAAACCTGGCAACCTAGAGTCAATAAAATCTTGGAAGGCCTGCTTTATAGCATTGTCGGAATTAAATTTTTTTTCCTATCAAAAAGTTATCCAAATTCTTGAAGAAGTGGTAGTCAGTGGGGGTAAGACCAGGTGAGTATAGTGGATGATGGAGAACTTCCAAATCCAACTCCTGTAGTTTCACCAATGTCATTTTTGCAATGTGTGATCAGGTGTTGTCTTGCAATAAAATAGGAATGGATCTGTTGACTAATCTAGGCTATTTTCTTGTAAGCTTCTGCATCATTTGGTCCAATTGGCAGTAGTATACTTCTGCTACAATTGATGAGCCAGGTTTAATGAAATCATAATGGATCACACCTGTGCCAGACCACCAAACACACACCATCGGCTTCTTTCAATGAATTTTGCTTTTTGGACTGTATTTTGGTGGCTAATCTTTGTCCAGCCATTGTACTGAACGCTTACAGTTGTTGTATTGGATCCATTTCTCATCATATGTTGCAATTCCATTAAAAAATGATCCATTTTTGTAACATAATGCTCTTTCTGATTTCCTTTGAGTTCATGTGGAACCCAATTATCCAACTTTTTCACTTTACTGATTTGAATTAGGTGAGTCAATATTATTTGCCTGCTAACACAAAACAACAACAATAATTCATAGGCACTTTGAGATGGATCTGACCCAACGGTGGCTTTCAGTTCGTCATTATCCATCTTTCTTTCTGGTCGACTGCGTTGCTCATTTGTGAGGTCAAAGTTACCAGAACGAAATTTTGCAAACCAATTTGATACTGTCTGCTGTGTAATAACATTAGAATGAAATACTCCATTAATATTCTGAGCTGTCTGTGATACTGTATTTCCTAGAAAGAACTCATATTTCAAAACTGTACGAATTTCTGACTTATCCATCTCTAAACAAAAATAGCAAAATCGATTTATAGATACTTTATAAAGCACAAAATGAATTAGAATAAAGAAATAGATGCGTCAGCTTTCTAACAAAAAATAAAGATTGTCAAAATATAATAATGGCACAAAATTAGCAGCTGGCAAAATTTACCTATGCCTTACTACAAATTTCATACTTGACAAACTAATGTATATATATGTATATCATCACCATCATCATCATCGTTATCATCAACGTCAGCATCATTTTACTTCCCATTTTCCCATGATTACACTGGGTGAACGAAATTTATTGAGGCAGGTTTTATACAAGACGACCTTCCTGTCACCAGCCCTCAGCTATTTTTAAGTACATATGCGTGTATATATATATATATATATATATATATATATATATATATATATATATATATATATATATATATATATATGTATGTATATATCGTCGTCGTCGTTGTCGTATAACGTCCGCTTTCCATGCTAGCATGGGTTGGACGATTTGACTGAGGACTGGTGAAACCAGATGGCTACACCAGGCTCCAATCTGATTTGGCAGAGTTTCTACAGCTGGATGCCCTTCCTAACGCCAACCACTCAGAGAGTGTAGTGGGTGCTTTTACGTGTCACTCGCACGAAGGCCAGTCAGGCGGTACTGGCAACAGCCACGCTCATCTCGCTCAAAAAACCTCATGTGTCACCCGCACATGAGCCAGTCCAGGGGCACCGGCAACGATCTCGCTTGAAAGAATTCATGTGTCGCCCGCACATGAGCCAGTCCAGGGGCACTGGCAACGATCTCGCTCATATATATATATATATATATATATATACAAATATAAATGTACTTGGAAATTATGTATATGGTTTGCTTCTTTTATAACACATCACTCAGAAGAAATCAAATGTAGCAGTATTATATATGGAGATTTATTCAGGACTGGAATTAATAAACAGAATAACAATTTATGATGAACACAAAATAAGATGCTCCTTCTATTTTTCATACAAAACATAATTAGTTATTCTGTTCTGCAATTTATAGTTGTATGTTTTAGAACCACAATGTTTCATATGTCTTTGACTATAGCAATTGCTAACTGGTACACACTACAGTGTAGCACAGCTTTCTACAAATTGACTGGAAGAGATCTATTATATAAAAGAGGTTTAATGGATTAATATTGTTGTAAATCAATACAATACTTATGAAGTAACTGTTCTTACATTTATAGGTTGATTTAATGTGCAGAACAGTGAAACCTATCCTTTACACTTCCAAAGACCCCTTTTATTTAAATGAATTTTTGCATGGATTCCAAGTTTTTGAAGGTCAACTTAATAAGTTGATTTTATTGACTAACACAGACACAGGCATGGCTGTGTGATAAAGAAGCTTGCTTTGCAGTTATGTGGTTTCTGCTTCAGTCTCTCTGCATGGCATCTTGAGCATTTGTCTTCTACTAGAGCTCTGGGCCAATTAATGTCTTGTGAATGAATTTAGTGAATAGAAACTAAGTGGAAGTCTATCATGCATATGTGTGTATGTGTTTGTGCTTATTTTTGTCCCTCACATTTGACAATCAATGTTTGTTTGGTTATGTCCCTGTAACCTATTGGTTTAACAATAGAAACTAATAGAGTAAGCACAAAGCTTAACAAGTAAGTACTGGAGGAGAATTTTTTTTGGCTAAACCTTTCAAAGCTGTTCCTCATCATGGCCTCAGTTCAATGACTAAAACGAGTAACAGATAAATGATAGCAATAAACTTGTTTACCTAGTTTCATCATTATCATTTCACATCCGTGTTCCATGCTAGCATGGGTGGGATGGTACTACAAGAGCAAGGCTTATGTGAATGTTTTGGCAGGATTTTTACAGTTGGATGCCCTTCCTAACACCAACCACTCAGCAGTGTGGACTTAGTGTTTTTTTTTTTTTTATGTGGCACAAGCACAGGCAAGATGAGTAGTGCTTTTTATGTGACACAAGCACAAGTGAGATCAGTTTTCGCAAGGTTTTTTACAGCTGGATGCCCTTCCAGATACCAACCACTTTACAATGTGGACTGGGTACTTTTTAGTGTCACCCGCACTAACAGGGTCACCAAGTACTTGCAAGACAAAAACTTTTCAGAAGGGAGGAGCCATTGCAGGAGGTGATGAGGAAAAGGTTATAATGAGACAGATACAGGTGTCTTGCTGTAGAGTAAATACAAGGTTACCCAGTCAGAGAGAGCAAGATTAGAAATGAAGACAGAAACAGGTGTGCTGCCACAAAGAAAATACACTGTTGTCCAACCTAAGGGAGGTGTAAGAGAAGAAGAAGAAAACGAAGAGAGAGAGAGAGAGAGAGAGAGAGAGAGAGAGAGAGAGTGGGAGACTGTAGGATGGAGATGGTGGCAAAATGCTGAGCATGCTCACTAGGAACAGGGATCAGAGTATAAATGAGATGGTTGAGTAAAGGAAGAGAGAGAGATATAGATAGTGGCATGTGCCAGGGCATACTCTTGAGGTTCAAATGCCCTAATGTAAGTGACAAGATTTTGCAAAGGGAGTGCGAGTAAGTGGCAAAAGACCTGGGTATGTATAGAGTTGGAGGAGTTACTGGAAAGCAATGATACAGAAGAACTGAGGTGTGAGTACAGGATTGGGGAGTGAGAGCTAGGCATAGTGAATGAAGGAAGAAATGCGAGAAAAAGAAGAGATGTAGATTGGTTTGTTGGGGTAGAGTGAGGGAAAAGTTTTCTTGTTACATGAGGGTGGAACACCCAGGTTGGGGGTTAGCAGATAGCAATAATAGAGTGAGACAAGGCATGTGGGTAGAACATATAGGTTGAGAGCAAGCAGAGAGTAATGATGCAGTGGCAGCGGGCCAAGAGCGCAGGATTGGGGAGTGGGTGGTAATTATAGTACATGAAGCAAAACTGTGAGGAAGAGAAGGGATGTAGAGACATAGTTTGGTTCATTGTGGTAAAGTGTGTGAGAAGTTTTCTTATTAAGTGTGGGTGGAACATGCGGCACTTCTAGAACTCAATTTCACTGATGTGGGTGAGTCTTCTCAAGAACTTCATATTGCCACACATCTTGGTCTATGTTCATTTCCTCCATAGTCCAACTTTCTGAGATCAGTCCTTACCACTTCATCTCATGTCTTCCTAGGTCTCTCACCCACAGGTACCATCCACTTTCAATGATTGGCACTTCTTTATGCAGCTGTGCTCATTCATACACATCACAAGTACAAACCAACGTAGTCCTCTCTATTGCCTGCTACATTTGATTCCTCTTATGCCCAACTTTTCTCTCAATACATTTGCACTTTGTTGTACATGTGCACTGATGTTGCACATCCAACAGAGCATACTACCTTCGTTTCTCTCCCATCTATGCATATCTTCGGCATTCAGAGCCCATGTTTCACTACCATGGAGTATACACAAGCATCATACAGTCTACCTTTCATTCTGAGAAAGAGGCCTTTTGTTATCAACAGAGGTAATAGCTCTCTGAACTTCCTCCACCCAATTCTTATTCTAGAAACAATACTTTCAGAGCATCCTCCACCATTGTTGATTTGGTCACCTAGGTAACAGAAACTATCTACAACCTCAAGAGAGCCTCCAAGGCATTTAAGAGAATCTAATTCCTGCATGCTTTTAGTGCTTATTGTTCCTGCACATCTGCCACATACAAAGACTACTTTATCTGTTAATCTACCTGTGATACTACTATGTGTCCATAGTTTACACTGGGTGCAATAGAAAGAGAGAGAATGGAAGATAGCAGGAGAAAGTTGGTGGTGAAGTACCAGGGCATGTTCACTAGGGACAAGGATCAGGATATCAATAAGATAGTAGGGAAGAGCCCCACCTATTAGTTTTGTAATGAAGAGTAGAGTAAACCTGACTGAGCAAAGACCATTTTGAGAAGGCTCTAAATGATTGCATTTGTTGTTCAAATATAGGCACAGGAGTGGCCTATGTGGTAATAAGTTTGCTTCCAAACCGTATGGTCTCAGGTTCAATCCCACTGCATGGCACCTCGGGCAAGTGTCTTCTACTATAATCTCAAGCCAATCAAAGCCTTGTGAGTGGATTTGGTAGATGAAAACTGAAAGAAGCCCATCGTAAAAATATATATATGTATGTATGTATGTATGTATTTGTGGGTCTGTGTTTGTTGCCCCACCATCACTTGTCAACTGATGTTGGTGTGTTTATGTCCCCTTAACTTAGCAGTTCAGCAAAAGAGACTGATACAATAAGTATTAAGCTTACAAACAGTAAGTCCTGGGGTCGATTTGTTTGACTAAAGGTGGTGCTCCAGCATGGCTGCAGTCAAATGACTGAAACTAGTAAAAGAACAAAAGATGTTCCATGTAAATTTTCTAGATAGAATAGAAATAAAGACCTTGCTTCATCTTTATGCATTGAACGTTTCATTCTTTTACATTTGATGCTAATTAGGTGACTCACTAGATTATTTATTAATCATGTTGGTAATAAAATATACTATATCATTAATGTTTACACTACCTGACAGAGATGAAGAAGAGTAACTCATTTCTTCTTCTTGTTGGTACTATAGACAAAGAAGTTTTTTTATATATGCTTTGGAGGTAGGAAGCAGCCGCCATGACCTTTCCACAATATCCAAGACTGGCAAGATAAAGTTATTCTCAGATGAAAGAATGCTTGCAGCATGGTGGAATCTGCTAAAGACAGCCATGTATCAAATGGTGGTGTTAAAATAGGTGATAATTAAGATTACTACCTAAGAACAGAAACAATGCCTCTAGTGTGCTTCCACAGAGTTTCTGTCAACCCATTTTCACTCATGATTTTAGTTAGCCCTACTAAACATCTTATCTATGATGTTTAAAATCTTACCAGTAGAAGATAGTTGCCTACAGTTCCATGCAGTGAATTTGAACCCCAAGCTACATAGATGTAAAGCAAAGTTGTTAACTACACAGCCATACCTCCATGCTGGATCAAAAAGCTACAAGATACATTGATTGCTTCTGTTTTTTGAATTCAGTATTAAAGCCAGTAACATAATAGGACAAATGGCTGAATACATACTAAAACCTATTAATCATCATCATCATCATCATCATCATCGTTTAACGTCCGCTTTCCATGCTAGCTGTTCAAAGTATTTTAGTTGATTACAACTATATCATAGTACTTGCAAGGATATAACTCTCAAACAATACCCATGCTTAACTATTATTCTATTAAACTAAAAGGATGCAAAGCTTTTTAAATTAGTATACTTTAAAATTAAAATTTAAGAGCATTCCAAATTTAAGTTGTAAAATTACATATGCTGATATATATCAATATGCATTTTGTGTTTGTGTAAAAATTACTTATTTATTCTGAAATATTTTGGACATATTTTCAAATTAATTTATCTCTGAAAGCTAAAGTATCTTCATTGCATTAAATTTTCAATTACTCTTGGACGTGCCTTCAAATTACACTAACTATTAAACCTCTATTCTAAAGGCAAAGGACTTTGACTAGCAACAAACTTCTTCATGTTAATTGTCTTCAGCTTTCACACCTATTTATAAAATTTCCTTATCAACTAGACTCAAAGAAAAAAAAAAATAACAAACATGAATATTTTATATAAAACTACTCAAAAAGAATTATATTTAAAGAAACCTTCTTGCAACCATGGTCTTCAATACATTTAAATTCAGTGTTACTAAAAGAATGTTAATCCTTTAGCATTTAAACCAGGTTATACCAGGCTCAAATATTCTATCTACTTTATGTTGAAACTGGTCGAATCTGGCCTTTCACACCTACCTTTCAATGTCATTCTCATAAGAACAATGTCATCAAATAATAATATCATCAAAATAAATTTAATATATAAGCATTACATTTAACAGAGTAATCTAAATGCTAAGGAGTTAAAATATGTAGCAGTGAGGAAACAGTAAAGTAGTAAACATTGGCGTAGGAGTGGCTGTGTGGTAAGTAGCTTGCTTACCAACCACATGGTTCTGGGTTCAGTCCCACTGCGTGGCACCTTGGGCAAGTGTCTTCTACTATAGCCTAGGGCCGACCAAAGCCTTGTGAGCGGATTTGGTAGATGGAAACTGAAAGAAGCCCGTCGTATATGTGTATATATATATGTATGTGTATGTGTGTGTGTGCATGTTTGTGTGTCTGTGTTTGTCCTCACAACATCACTTGACAACCAATGCTGGTGTGTTTACGTCCCCATAATTTAGCAGTTCGGCAAAAGAGACAGATAGAATAAGTACTAGGCTTACAAAGATTAAGTTCTGGGGTGGATTTGCTCGACTAAAGGCGGTGCTCCAGCATGGCCACAGTCAAATGACTGAAACAAGTAAAAGAGTAAAGAGTAAAAGAGTATTGCATTAATATGACTCTGCATTTCATAAAATGATGTCAATGGAAAACTTTTCTCAAATTTCCAATGTCTCAATAAATCAATACTTTCAGTGGTAATATTTTTAAATAATTACTTTTTCTATATCTTCAGATTAGAAAATTAATACCCAAATAAAAGTTATTTCAAGAGTGCAAAAGTTATTGTTAATTAAATTGATAATCACCTGGGTGAGAAACTTGTAAGAAATGCATATTTTAGTAAGGGAATGATGCTGGCAGAAAATTGGAGTTTGGTGACTGAATTTAACTGAGGATTCAAATCAGCTATTAAAATGTAATTAAAACAATATAGTTTTTAAAATATTGCAATTTTTGTTTTTGTTTTTTAATGGCAAATTAATTCAAGTATATAATTTTCCCCCAATTAGAGAATTTGAATATTTTTTTCAAGTTTCCAACTATATACAGCAATTTTATATTCATTGTGGTGCAGTGTTGTCTTCATTTAAAAGGAAATTTTGTCAACAGAGATTTTGCATCTGTGATAAAATCACTGTCTCAAAGACATAATATTATTATATATTTGAAGACCAATCTGAATATGTTTACAAGATTCTTTTTTCGTTGAAAATTAAGTCCACGTTTATTTGTTTTAGATTACAAAAACTTCCTTCTGAATTATGTCAATGGCAATATAAGAAGATATTTCTTTTGTTAGTATCTTTTTTAAGCAGAGATGATAATTATATTTGTTTACAATTAATTAAGTAGAGCACTCTTCACTTCTCATAGTCAGTATGCAAGAAAATACAGATGATACATGTAAAAGAGCATATACAGAGAAATGTTTCAGACATTCAATGTATGTATATATGTGCATATATGCATATTCTTTTATTCCTTTATTTGTTTCAGTCATTTGACTGTGGCCATGCTGGAGCACCGCCTTTAGTCACACATGCACACATAAATGCATACATATATATATGTGACAGGCTCCTTTCAGTTTCTGCCTACCAAATCCACTCACAGAGCTTTGGTTGGCCCAAGGTTATAGTAAAATATACTTACTCAAGGTTCCACGCAGTGGGACTGAACCCTGAACCATGTGGTTGGGAAGCATTCTTATCTCACAGCCATATATATATATATATATATATATATATATATATATATATATGTGTGTGTGTGTATATGTAGGTTTGTAGATATATATAAGTATGTGTATATACATGTATGTATTTATGGTTGGATGTATTAGCACAAGAATCGATGATATGCTCTATTTGGATTTTCCAAGAGCCAAAGCACTAAAGTAAGCTTGAGACTGAAATGTTCAAGTCCCAGTATAATTTATAGTTTTGTAAAAGCTACAAATATGAGATTTTGTGAGACAGCAGATTCTGTCAATGACATAGATTTTTAAAGAATAAGAGGTTATCTTTTGTGTGTGTGTTTGTGTGTGTGTGTGTGTGTGTGTGTGTGTGTGTGTGTGTGTGTGTGTGTGTGTGTGAAATAAAAAAAAAAATGTATTCTGAGAGTGTCAAACACCATTAGATCCCTAGACGTAAACTGGTCTATGCACTCTCAATAGCAGTGAATATTATCACTGGAATAATACTATGTTGCCATAAATGTTCTATTTTGGCAGGGTCAGAGATATTTTTCTTTACTCCTTTCATATAAATAACATACAGAAAAACCAATGTATTAATGCTATCCTATGATAATAATGTTCTGACAATACCACTTCTTTCTCAAAATCTTTGTACTGGCATTCATCTCAAATAATTCCTACTTTACACTGTTTCTGATACTCTTTCCTAACTGACAACCACTTTAACATTCTGTCTCTTTCTTCAGATACATTTAAAATGCTTCTCGTCTTTTATTCTCTCAGCTTCTTGTTAAATTGGTCTTTTCTTAAGCCTGCATTTAACACTGCTACTAATGGGTACATCTCAGTGGCTGACTTGAAATGTCCCCAGGGTAGCAAATTGATAGAATCCAATGTATTATGGACACAGGTCTCCTGAAAACTATACATTATAAAGCTATTTACTTAAAGAATCTGCCACAGACAATTAGGTATTATCAATAAGAACAGTATTACAATTGGTCACATACTTAATGAAAATTATTGTAAAATTTTTCAATGAAGGCTGAGTTTAGCTGTAGACTATATATTGGCTATATTCAACAAAGTGAAGGAAAACTGAAAGTATACAAGAGGGGGCGAAAACTATTTAAGGGATGTATTGATAGTTCCAAAATGGTTATGAATAAAATGGAGTTTGAAGTAGAAAAAGATGTAAGTTATTGGATGATAGCAAAGTGGCAAAGAAGAGTAAATACACTTTACATTCAAGACATTGCAGAAATTGCTTTATGCAAATTATTGCCTTCTATTTACTCATTATATTCAAATATGAATGAGAAGCAGCCTGGGGAATATAAGCAATATCGAACACACATACATAAAGTATGTGTTTTTCCAGTTTGTGGTCAGACAGCGATTATAGGCATAAGAGAATATATTTTCATTAATTCGCCTGTGAATTAATGAGAATATATTCTCTTATGACTATAAGCACAGTCTGCCTACGAAGGGACAAAACACATACCTTGTGTATGCATGTTTGATACTGTTTACTCATTATAATTTCTAGCACATATGTCTATAAGCTGATATTTTATTCCATTTGTATATACGGACATACAAAATAAATTCAAGCATGTTCATTTCTATTGTTCAGATGAAAAACAAATGCTTAACTTTTAAAGAAGGTATACATTTCTGTTTCCTTAGCATGTAAGGGTAATTTTGGCATCCTACTTTCTTGCCAATCAACACACTAAAGGAATATACATGAAATAAATACATGTGCTAAATGTGTGCATGTGCCATTGTGTGCATGTGGCCATGTGTATGCATGTTGTATTTGCTTAATCCCAGATGTAAAATATATAATAAATATTAAAGAAGTTTGATGCATTGAACTTCTTCATCTGTCATACATCAACCTAAAAAACTGTATTGAATGTTAAAGTTGTTATAACTCTTTCCAGCATAGATCATCTATTATTATCCATCATGCTAAGTTTTCTTTGAAATTCTCGTTGAAATAAGATGGGTTGTCTTTGAAATTCTCAGAAAAATATGAGCCTCTGTAAACAAGTAGCAATTCATTTGTTTCTTTCTTATTCTCAATTGGGTTAGGATAGTGGTTGATATATTGTATCTCTATAAGGAAGATTTAGTAGAAATATGATCCATTGCTAAATATCTGTTTCCTATCTCACACTACCCATGAAATGCAGCTCATCTCTCTTTTGTCTCTCATTTTCTAAATGTGCTTTGAAAATGCTGCGATATTTTCTAGGTTGTGATTTTGGAATGAGTTATTGAGCCAGTACAGGCAACATTAGAGGAGTGCTCAAATAGCCTTATATAACTTGCTGATGTACTGACTGTAGAGTCATACTGCTATGCAGTGCTTCTCTAATAATATATGCCTTTTATTGGGAAAAGCCTTCTGTTTCAGCAATTGCATGTTTTCTCCCTTTGTGCTATATTCCATTTCAGTATTTTTATATTGTCCTCTTAATATAATTAGCACCCCCAAATAACTGGAAGCAAGATACTAAGGCAGAGATGAAAAGTCAAGGATCCAGTTGGAGAGAAGCAGAAATAGCAGCCCAGAGTAAAGTCATTGTTGGCCTATGCTGCACAGGAAGTGAAGGGCTTAAATAAAATAACACATATATGCATTTTGCATTTACACGCACATACACACATAGAGCATTAGGGTTAAATTTGGCGATTTTTTATGTCTCTCTTTTAGAAGAACAGCTTGATATATTGGTGAACAGTCAACAGCATTGGAGAGCATAAAGAATAAAGTTGTAGTTGAGAAAAAGTTAGCTGAAATGGCGGACTGTACGTCATCTGAATATTGGTTTTGGTACAAGGCTAGCAATTTTGGGGAGTGGATAAGTCGATTACATCGACTCCAGTACGTGACTGGTACTTATCTTAGCAACCTCAAAAGTGTGAAAGTCAAAGTTGACCTTGATGGAATTCGAACCCAGAATGTAAAGATCGATAAAGTGTCCCCTAAACATTTTGTTCAGGATGCTATGTTCTCGCCTGCTCACTGCTTTAAGCCATTTGCATTTTGGCAAAGAGTTACTTGTATCATGATGAATACAACACTGTTACACCACTTGTAATACTGATAATGGAATAACATTACATATCTCAATATATCACGGCTTATAATTTGATGTTTGATGTTTGGTACAATTTCAGCATCAGGTTATTGAAGGACTATATTATTTATTCACTTATGCAATCAAGTTGTATTGGAACATTTTAACACTGATCCCTAACCAAACTGTATTCTCAGAGTATATTATAATGGCAAAGATGCATTAGTGAGTAAAACACTATTTGTGGATTGATTAAACCATAAAACTGCTGGAAGGATCATAAAGCATTTAGGGACAATAAGGTGCAATTTGAATTTGTGCCTAATTGTAGAACTAAAGTTAGTAAATTTCAATTCAGGCAAGTTGTAAGTTAATCCTCTGTTTTGGTTAGTCTAAAGAAAGTTTGTGCTTATGCTTTTAAATAAGTCTACTATGTGGAAGAAATTTGATCAATATATTGGTAAAAGTTTAGCCCGTTAACATTTGGATTACTCTGTCAGATGCAATGTGTATTTATTCACATTGTAAGGCAGCAAGCTGTCAGAATCATTAATGCACCAGGCAAAATGCTTAAAAACATTTTGTTTGTCTTCATGTTCTGAGTTCAAATTCTGTGAGTTTGACTTTGTCTTTCATCTTTGTGGGATTGATAAAACCAGTTGAATTCTAGGGTCGAAATAATGGACCTGCAATCCAACCCATCCCACAATTGCTGGCCTTGTGCCAAAATTTGAAACTTGTTTAATCACATTGCTCTTATTTAATCATGCATTACCTTGTAACTTCAAGATTTTGGTAGTGTAATTGTTGATTGTTAGAATGAGAGTGTAGGTAGGAGGGAGAAGCCAGTTTGAGCATAAACAGGCAGATATGGCTGGTTTAAATGCTAAAGGGTTAAACTATATACCTTGTAAATATTTAGTACATAAAAGGTTGTGGTAAGATACCTGTCAGAATGATTGGAGTGTCATATGTATGAGTGTAATTAATGTCATAGATATCCATTAGAAGAAATTTGATAAATGGAGTAAATACGTTTTGCTAACTAGTTTACTTGAAGTAGTAGCAAAGAAAGTATAGCTAAAATAGATAAAAGAACTTCAAGAGGTTCTTAAAGTTTTCCTTTGATGTAATTGGCAGACTAAATACAGCCTAAGAAACAAGGTGTTAAGTGAGGTATAAACATCAAGTGTAGAAGACCTGAAGAGGTGGAAATAAACAAGTTAATTATGATCCATTGGATATGAAAAAATTGCACAGTAGAGTGAGCTCAAATGAGCTGAGATATTAGCTGACTATTAAAGGCATGAAATGGTGTACACAGGGGAAACAAAATTACTTGTATGTGAATGTGATGTAAATGAACAATGGATGCTGGGCGAAAGGTAACTATGAAAGAAAGTGAGATCTGGCAAAGTTAAACCTCAGAATAGGATGATGAGTGCCCCTCAAGAGATAATAAAATACTAAGATGAATGGTAATATATTACACAGTAAAGCAATCTGATCCCCTAGAATGGAAAGGAAGTTTTAAAATGATAATAATAAAATTGTATATGTATTAATAAGGAAGGAGAGAAAGAGAGAGGAAGATGCTAGAATATTATAAGTTCACATTGCTAGCTTATTAATCAACTGTCTAATCTTTTTTGAAATTAATATAACCGGGTTGAGTTTCAAAGGTAGACATATAACTTTACTAGTCTCCATATCTTGTCTAGTCATTTACCTAATTGCCAGTGTGTCAGGTTTGGTCAAATGGATTTCATTTGGAGCTGATATAGGACTACACAAACACAGCAGAAACTAGTCTTAGTTTTCCAGCTTACAACAGATACCATACCATTCTTACAACAAAGAATTCACTAGTAAAGACTTTGAACGAAGTCTTTGATGCAAAACTTCTAAAATAATATTCTTCTGGTGTTTCAAAAATATTGAGTGGGTGACAAACACTGGGCCTTTTTCTTTGATTTACTTCCACACTAGTATTAATCGAATTTGACCTTTCTTCATTGCCCTCCAAAATATGTTAATTTCATTTTCAGTACTCAGTGTAATGTAATGCCACATCATTATTTTGGAGCACTTGCAAGCAACTTCTTACTTAGGTTTGTTGCTGGAAAACTTGCAGTAGAGAACAACCATTGACATTCTAATGCCCAACATAAATGTTTGCCATGTAAGATTTGTTCCCTGGTCTATAGAGCAGCTCAAGCAGCAGCAATTGCATTTTCTAAGAGGAACAAAACCTGCTGATTCTCATGACTGAATGTAGACATTGCAAAGAATATTGGTGTGTAGTTACATATACATATTATTAAGCAGCTGTATTCTATATCATCCGGGTATAGTGTGCCCAAAACAGGCTGTCATCAAGTGGATCTATAATCAAAAGTACTCCATCTCTGACCATCCCAGTTTTTATGTAGATAATGGTCAGCATTATTCTTGTTTTAAGATAAAAGAGTGTAATTTGGGAGAATTTGGTTGATATTTCTAGTAAAACAATTGACTACATAAATAATTTCTTATTGGCAAGTCCAAAATCTGTAATAAATATGATAATTATAGCTAGGCATACTTGAATATTTATTAGTTAGATCAACTTTTAACTTGAGATAGCTAGGCATATTTTGGTAGAAAAAATAGTTGAAATGTGTATGTATAACATACGTACTTCAAAAAGCTTATGGGAAAGAGCTAGCTGAACACATTTATATTGCAGGTTTAGTTGCACATAGTTGCAAAGTCATCATCATCATCTAACGTCCTCCTTCCATGCTGGCATGGGTTGAAAGGTTTGATAGGAGTTGGCCAGGTGAGAACTTGCACCATGCACCTGTGTCTGTTTTGGCATGGTTTTTATGACAGGATTCTTTGCCTAACACCAACCACTCTGTAGAGTGGGCTGAAAGCTTTTTACATGACACTCACATAGGTGAGGTCAGTTTTGGTGTGATTTTTACAGCTGGATGCCCTTCCAAATGCTAACCACTTTACAGTGTGGACTGAGTGCTTTTTAAGTGGCACCTGCACTGGTGGGAGTCACCAAGTGACTTTGAAAGACAAGGAGTCTTTGAGAGTGGAGGGGGCATTGAAGGAGGTGATCTTGTGTCAGATGATGAAAGATTTGAGTGTGATAGAGAGGCAGAAACAGATGTCTTGCTGTAGAGGAGGTCCATGGTTATCCAACCCAAGAGAGGGTGAGAGAGAGGAAGTGAAAGAGAGGGAGAGAAAAAGAGCAAGAGTTAACAAGAATGAGGGCAGAAACAATTACCTAGAGAGTGTGGGAGTTAACAAGAAAGAAGTGTGCTGCTGTAAAGAAGTGGGCTTCTTAAACACATAGCCATGATTAAAAAGCTTTTTAAGGAACTTTCTTTAGAAATCTTTCATAAATATCATTTATGGAATAATGTTTCTACTAGGAAAGCATCAATACTGAACCCTTTTTTTCAGCTCTGAAAAAGTTAATTTAATTTCAGTAAGTTCAAAAGCCTGCTATAAGATTGCGTTCAGCTTGCTCTTTCCCATAAGTCTGCAGAAATAGTGTTATTCAGCATAACACTTTACAGCATAAATAGCCAATTCTGATGGACCTCTTCACAATAACCTCAAACTCTCTCATGAGAAATTGATCAATGTCATATTTATTTATCTCTTGATGGCATAGGTTTAAATTCTGTAAAAAAATGGAACAACATGTCTATACTGAAGAACTGCAGTAGATGTGTTTACAACATCTGCATACGGTCTATTTGTTTTCCATATAACAAAAATCAAATATATCTATTGGCCAAAATGATACCTCTTTGTAGTTACATTTGTAGAGTCTGATGTATATAAGTATGTATTTGAATAGCAGGACAGATTTCAAACTTATATTGAAGAAGCTTCTTACAACAAATATAAGAAATAATTGCAGCTCACAATTTCTGTCACTTCCCTATGTTAGAGGATGTATGAACATTTTAGGCAGGTTTAACACACACACACATACACACACACACACACACACAAACATATATACATACACAAGCATACACACATACATACACAAACACACACTAATGAATATATATAAATATATATATATACACACACACACACACACACACACACACACACACACACAGATATATATATATATATATATGTATGCATATGTATATATATATGTTGGTATATTGTGTGTGCATGTGCATGTATGTGTGCATGTGTGTGCATGTGTGTATGGGTGTGTGTATGTGTGTTTGTGTGTATGTGTGTGTGTGTATGTATGTCCAGTAATATTCACTGACCATTAACTTCATAATATACATGTCTTATTTGCATGAAAAAAGCTGATAGATTTAATTGCATAATACATTGACAGTAATATGAAATTATCACTAAAATCTCCTAATCTAAAAAGGAAGGGTGTTATACATAAAATATGTAAATGCTACTCAAAAATGAATATCTCTGAGAGGGAAGAATGTGACTTATGAGGTTATATAATGGGATTAAATTGGATAGTGAGAGGAACCATGTAGAACTGTGGAAGAAGAGAAAGTATGACAGTAGCAATAGGAAAGGAGGAGTAAGAGATCAGTAGTCATTGAGAGGGAGGGTGGGGAGAAGGAGAATGAAGATTGAGAAAGTAGTATGAAAATATCAAGGGAGAAAGACAAGCTGGTTGTAGGCATATGGACAAGGAAGTTATAATGGAGAAATTGTTTACAAGTTGACAGTGCAAGACAAGTGTGTGTGAGTGTGTGTGTGTGTGTGTGTGTGTGTGTGTGTGCGTGTGTGTGCATGTATGTGAGTGTGCATGTGCATGTGTGTATGTCCGTGTCAGTTTGTGTCTGTGTATGCATGTGCACGTGTGTATATGTGTGTGTGTGTGCATGCGTGCTTTTGTATGTGCATATATGTGCATGCATGTGTGTGTACGTGTGTGTGTGTGTGTGTGTGTGTGTGTGTGTCTGTGCACACGCATATCTCAGATAGTAAGAGAAACAGACATGTTTGGGGAGCAGACTATTTTATTTATAAGAGAAGTAGATGGAGAGAAATAAGAAAGAATGAAGCTGACACAACTTGGGGAAGGAAAGGGAAAATAAATGAAAATAGTTTGAGAATCTCTATTGTAAGGAACAGATGAAACCTCTTTTGACCTGCAGAAAGATTGTATCCCATTAAATTATGTGAGTTAGTCACTGTTCTCAACTGACAAGCAGAACAGAGTAACTTCTATCACCAGCCCTGGAGCTGAAATGTCACTGCAGGCTTGTGGAGGTTATTTCACAGCAAGCAGCTTTCTTTTCTCTGCTCATCTACATAAATAGCGTCCGTCTTGAATCTTTCCTCCCAATATTTCCTTGAATTTATATTTACATATTCATTTATTTATTTACTTCCTCTCTTCCATGGTGTCCTTAATCTGAAAAGAGCACCATAAAGGCTTCATCTTTTTACTTCTCTCAAAGATCTAATGTGTTATGGAAAAACTATCTAAAGCAAGCTGTATTAAGTAGATTAAGATTAATTAGTGTGCAAAATAAGGTTTCTAATGATGCAGTATTAGATGTGGTTTTATGGATTGTTGGTTGGTGCTCTTGCCTAGTGAAATAAGCCAGTCAGACGAGCTTTCAAATATTGGAAATACCTCAGAAAGGGGAGGGGTTTTCTACATTCCTCAATGAAGATAAAACTTTAAAATGAAAAATGTTGATATGGAAGGATCTTTTCTCCTTTGTGATTTTAACACATGTAGACTGACACACACTCTTTTCTATGAGTTCTCCAAGAGAAGCTAGCCCATGAAAGTTGTATGGGTTCTATCAAATAAAGGTATTTTGAGTAACAGACAAAATATTTTTCCTTCAATACCTGAATTAGTATATAATTTAGTGATGTATAACCTCAATACATTTAGTGTTTGGTAAAGGAAATGCATTTATATGAACAAATGATATATGTATGAGAATTAAATTATATCAAACAAAGAATGACTGGAAAATAAAAAAAATTAGTCTCATATTTATATTGATATGTAAAGGGATAAGATCACAATTAATAAAAAATCTTAGCAAATATTCTAAGATTTTTGTTTTGTTGTGTATGTATGTATGTATGTCTCTATGGATGTGCACACACATATATACAACTAAGTACAAAGCTCAATTAAATAATAAGACATCAATAAATGCATTGAGATTGTTGATCAGGAAGAAATATTTTCATACATTGTTAATGCTTTTTCCTATTACCAAATAATGTTTAAAATGACAATTTCAGAAATGTTTTATGACTTAAGTGAATCATCTCTTTACTTACCCATAATAAGACCAATACGTAAATATATTTTACTGCAGTAATTAAATAGATGAATTACTATTCAACTTACAAAAATTCTTCACAAAAGTCAACATTATTCATAGATTACAAATATATTCAAACATGGTATTCAAAGTAAAGTGCTTTGTTAAAAAATACTGCAAATGTCTATACAAATATAAGAATATCTCATGTATAGGTTGTATGTTTCATTAAAAAATAGTCTTCATAGCTTCAGTCTGCTCAGATTATATTAAATTTTTTTATACACCTTCTTGTACCTTGAATGTACACCCAAACACCTCATCTCCACCATCTTTATCTCTCTTATCTCTATCCCTACCCCTTATGTAATATGGTGTTTCCATATGTCTTCTCTACCAAAAGATACCTGTCTTTGTTCTCCTCCATCATTTTTAGATTCTCAGCATCTGGCATAAAGCCACTTCCCTTTCTACACCTCCCACTCAGGCAAGAAGGCAGTTTTATATCATCAGTTATCTGGTAATTTCACTGGTACCAACCAGTGTCATGAAAATAGCACCCTGTACACTCTATAAAGTGATCGGCATTACAATGGGCATCCAGTCATAGAAAGAAACCATTCCAAAGCAGACATTGGAGCTCAATACAGTTCTGCAGCTCAGACATTGGAGCTCAACACAGTTCTTCAGCTCATCACATCCTATCAAACCAACCAACACATGCCAGCATTTAGAAGACAGACATAAAATGATGATGATGATGACAACAACAATAACAGTGGTGGCGATGGTGGTAGCAGCAGTGGCAGTGGCAGCAGTGGTAGTGGTGATGATTTCTTTTACAAGAGAATCTTCAGGTTACACACACAGTTCCAGTTAGATTCTAAACACAAATCATAGATAAACGGTTTATGTTTATAATTGAATAGAGCAGCACAAAGCATATGAACGGATTAATTTTAAAATTAGTTCATTGTTTGTAATACAGTAATTCAAATAGGATGTAGAAGCATGAAAATATATTTTATGATTAAGATTGAATCAAATTTGTTTCCATTTGTAAAGAAATATGTGCTTTTTAGTGTAGGTGTAGGCATGGCTATGTGGTTAAGATGCTTGCTTCTCAACCACATAGTTTGGGGTTCAACCCCATTGCATGAAACTTTTGGCAAATGTCATCTGCTATAGTCACAGGCCAACCAAAGCTTTGTAAGTGGATTTAATGGAAAGAAACTGAACTAAGCCCATCATGTATGTATGACTATAGAAAAACTTCCTGCACTGAAATCCCCTCTGACCCATGCAACCATGGAAAAGTAGATGTTAAAATGATGATGGCGATGTCAATAATGTATTATTGTTATGTATAATTTGTTTATGAAAGATGATACGAAATACAATTTGAAGGTTAATTACAGATCACATTGCACAGCTCATAATTAATTCAAGGATAGTTAATTATCTAAATATCAATTACATAAATGATAACATGAAACAATAAACAAGCCAAAGAGAGAGCCTCTCAGTGGTCGTTTAACCTGCCAGAAATAGCAATTAAATCTACCTCTATCTTGAAAGGACACATGGAATAATGTGATCATGTGTACTCAATGTTTTAAAAAAAATCAAAAATCATTGTATTTGTCATGGATGGAATGCTTTTCATCAAAGATCTGCTCAGATTGCTTTTGTAAATATGCACACATGTGCATAAATATATTTATATATACAAAGCAAAGACACTTCTATCTTGCAAGAGTCAAAAGGGTAGTGACATTGTCTAAACCAAAAATAACCTTTCAAATCCTAAATATGAAAGTATGTTTAATAATTAGTTTGATTAATCAAGTTTTGATGCTAGTATACTGCACGAAGTAAAGGAGAGGAAGGATTTTCTTCAGTAGGGTTACATTATGAAACTGAATGAAAATGTGAAATATTTGCTGTAGAGTATGGAATATTCATGTATTGAAATTTATATTTACATTGACAGTCCTTAATACACTAGATTATATCACAGATTGCTTAAGCCACCAACTTGATTATTTCTGGTGAGTTATGACGAGAATGGTAGATGAACAACAAAGTCTCAACATATAAAAATATCTCTCTTTGCATGTGAAAGGAACATCAGAAAGGAAAACAGCAAAAACTCTGCATGAAGCAAGCCTTAAAACACCTATAAAGTGATTTTAAAGTCTTCAAAATATCCTCAGAAACAGAAAATAACACTGGCTTCCTTCCCACCACCAAGTTTTCTTCGGGCAGGCTAGAACAGAAGTTACCTTCCGAGGCACAAGTCTGAGAAAGTTTGTTATATGGAAGACCTGCAGTCATCCATGCATACCAGCCTCCCCTCTCCACACCACTGATGTTATCCAAGGGAAAGGCAAAGGCCGATACAGCTTGACATGAGGGACATCGCAACACATTTCTATAGCTGAATGAAGTAGAGCAACATGAAATAAAGTGTCTTGCTCAAAAACACAACACACACGTCAGTCTGGAAATCAAACTCACAGCTTCATGATTGTGAGCCTGATGCTCTAACCAGTGAGCCATGTGACAGATGCTTTTACAACAGCATTGGTCTTATAACATACACATGATCGTCTTTCTTTTCTTTCAGTCTGTTTGTTATACAGACCAGACACATTCTTATCTGTCTCCTCTTCTATCTTTTTTCTTGTCAGAGACAATATTCCTCCAGCATTTGCTACCTTATCGCACCTGGCCTAACAGCCCTCCACGTTTGCTTTTGTTTGGTTTGCTGTATGTCTCCACTTGTATGTTTTTGTTACCAACTTTCATCCTCTGCAAATCCCAAATTTTATTTTGGTTTGCAGGAGCAACTGCCTTTCGAAGCCTCATTTCGTTGTTAATTGCTTGAAATGAGGAGCAGATGGACAGTCGACAACTGATGAAGGGTCGTTCTTTATGTTACTTGTCTTGTTTTCCATTTGTTCCTCTCACTGTACACATACCCAAGTTTGTCTTCGTATTTCATGTTGTTTTTTTAGCATGGAAAGTGGACGTTAAACGATGATGATGATGATGATGATGATGATATATTATGTATATATTTATATATATATATATATATATATATATATATACCATCAACCACTTTATCCAGCTTACACCATCCAGCTACAGCACTTTAAGACTCTCCCAAACATCATCATTGAGCAAGACTTCAATGCACTTAGCACCTCCTTATTTTCAAATAATTCTCATAACAAGAGTGATGACATAATATCATTGCAAATAGAATTCCTCTGTTTCCTAAATCTACCACCTTAATACATACACATCTCACATAGCCAGTTACAGTAACTCTTCTCCAGACGATACCTCCTGTTCCCCACATTTAGTTTTCATAACTGCTTAGCAAACAACTTGCTAACTTTTCTCAAACCACCCTACCATTTATATCACAGCATATTTACACATCAATGAAGAAAGCAAAAATACTTTTACGAACTTCAAAAAAGCACAATTGAATGACTTCAACCAAGAAACAGAATCAAAGTTTTCAGAATTTAACAACACTACAATCACCAACATAGACACTGTAGTACATACATTTAACAAGATAATTATAGACACATCTAAAGAAAACATATCCAGCCAGGCAACATAAAGAAATACAACCCAAGAAATACAACTCCAGAAATATCCAACCTCATAAAAAACAGAGACAACCACAAATACAATACACCAAAACAACACATAACCAAAATAAACTCAGTATGAGATGACTAAAAACGAAAATAATAAAAATAATAATAAACCATAGAAAAATAAAATAAAGGCAAACATAAAAATCTATATAAACAGAATCCATGTAAACAAAATTGAACATCAACCACGAAACAAACAGTAAACCACAATATAGAGTAATTAGCAGCAACATCAACAACAATCAGTCGATAAAAACTATACAAACAGGATGGAAACACAAAATAAAAATAAATACCTTCTACATCTCTCTTCTGACCCCTTTTATTCAATCAGGCACCCAAGAAGCAATAAAGAAATTGAAAAGTTCCATAGCCTCAGAGCTAAGTCAATCTCCCAGAATTTGGAAATTAGATGAAATCAAAACAATTTTAGATTATGAGAAAAACTCAAGTGAATAGCATCACATTACCCACTTACACACATTACTCTCAAAAAATTATAGAAAGGCTGGACCATGTCAGCACAAACCCACACATAACAGTCTCCAACTCCTAATACATATTCAAACAAGAGCATCACTTGACCACCCTACTCACAAACCTAACACAGAATTACATAATGACTTCAATAGCAAAAATACTTCTCTCACATGTACCATTCTAACTATTCTTGATATCAGCACAGTTTTTAATTCCTTCTCTACTATCCATTCATATAAAAATACTTGGCATCACTTTAAGAGACAATAGAACATGCTGGCTTGCAAACTACCTGTCATGTCAAAGAGCAATACTTCTAGACCCTACAATTTCCTGAATGGATTACCACAAGAATCAGTTCTCTCACACACTCTTTTCAGCACACATGTCCTTCCCATAACTTCTATAAAGCATACCAACAGATTCATATGCAAATGACATCACACTCTCATCATCCCATCATTCCTGCTTTACAACTACCCCAACCCTTTTTAATTCACCAAGAACAAAATGTTTAGAAACTTGGCTTCCTAGCAGATACAAAGTAACATGTACCATAGCTCCACTCTTGCTTCATACTAGCAACCTAGGAGAATATTAAATACAACAAAACATTGCACTCAGCATCATAAGTATACTTCATGCACAAGCGCGTGCACACACACACACACACACACACACACGCAACATGCATAGAAAACAAGTATATTAGGAGTTACATACAACTCTGGTACAACAAAAGATGTTTCAGCCTCAACAACTGCTGACATCCATAAAGCTCAAGTGAGGACTTCAGTGTAATACTGGTGCCATATCTGGGATGTTGTTGCTGCTACACAATCAGACATCTTAAGCTACATTTAGAAAAGCGTCACTAAACTGAGTGGCATTCAATCACTAATGAACACATTCCAATCCCACTGTCCAGATCCATGGATTGCTACAACAGTCTTCTACAATAAACCCAAGGCCTTGTAAGTGAATTCAGTAAATGAAAAAAAGCTTCTAGCATACATATATGCACATATATCTTAGCCCCTCAGCTCTTGGCATAGAACCACCACTCTTTTCTCACTTCCCCAAAACTCTCCCAACTCAAGGGAGCTCTTCCCATTTTCCTTCTTACTGTTATTTTCTTGTCTTGCAAGTTGCTTGACAATTTCACCAGTTCTGGTGGCACAAAAAAAGTGCACTCAATACACTCTGTAAAGTGGAAGGGTATCCAGGCATGGAAACCATGCCAAAGCAGGCAGGGGAGCTCAACATGGCCCTTTGTTGGATTCAGTCCAATACATCCTACTATGGAAAATAAACATTAAAATGATGATGAGTTGGATGATAATGATGATATAATACACACATATATATGTATACATATGTAGCTTGAACTAAAATACAGTCAACAACCATTGACTTTGCATATGTCTATATAAATATGTATGTCTGTGTGCATGTATGTATGTGTGTGTGTATGTGTACATGCATGCACGCATGTGTGTGTATGTGTGTGTACATGAGAGTGTATGTGTGTGCAAATGTGAGTGTGTTTGTGTGAGACATTGTATTGACATTGTAAACTGACTGTAAATAAAAGGTTTTGTGCCCAACAAGAAAATAATGCTGGCATGAAGTCTTCCAGACTAGAGGAAATATGACCATGTGAGGATAGATATGTATAAGTGTCTTTTTACATTGGTATCACATGTCATTTGTTAGAAAAAATTTTGCGTATAAGCAGTGACTCTAGTTTCCATTCTTCAATGAAAACATGTCTAAACAAAAGGGAAATATAAACCTGCTTAAAAACAAGTGAGTGTTGATGACAGGAAGAGTATCCAGCTATAGAAAACTCAGCTCTAATGTGTCCTGCCTGACCCATACAAGCATGGAAGTGCTGAAACAAAAACAAAGATTAATGGTGTTAATAGCACATCAGAAAAGAGTTTGGAGTACCAGATAACAAACAGAGGCTAAACACCTTGAAATACTCCATACTCAGAAAAAAAAAAAACCCTAATATTTTCTCATTAGTTCTAATAACAACTTAGCTTTAATGTTTATGTATATTTTGAAACTTCTCCACCACAATTTTTAAGATTTAATTATCGCATTCTTTCTAATACCATTCAGTATCTAAATGTAAATATAAAACCAATGCCTACATTACAATCCAGCAAACGCAGGTGGCTATGTGAAAGGGTATTTGGTTCATAATAAGTTTGTGGGTTAGATTGCTGGACCAAGTAGCATGTTGTGTTATTGAGCAAGGTATTTCACTTCATATTCTTTCAGTCTTTGCAATTGAAAATGGGTACCAGCTGAATGTCTATCTCATCTCATGACTACATAGATGCCTAAAGCACTTAACAAGAACATCGTACATGCTATCAGATCATATTCATTAGTTAGTGATGCCTATAGTGTTTTATATTTAATCAAATGCAGATGCAGGCTCGCCTTCCCAATGATTTATAGCAGGATTAAACCTTTTACCTAAGGACTAGAAGCTCAGTAATCTAACCACAGAGCTTCATTTAATCCCTTATCATCTATAATCAATTTAATTTTGATTCTAAAAATTATTTTGTAAGGTTTCAATTTCAATTGCATTCTCATGAAATTTAAACAACGCTCTTCTGCTAATTTTAAACAGATGAAATGCAAATAATATGAGATATAGTTTTATATTCACCTCATATGACTTCAAGTTAGCTGCCACATTCAAATACACTCAAAACAGTTAACATTTAAAATCTGGAATACGGGTCTCATTCTAAGATCAAATTTCCATCTTTTTTAGTATCAAAATGTTACTTTCAACTTGTTTTTTGTTTTTTCTTTTCTTGTGAATGAAATGCAACAGTGAAAAAATTATTTTTCTTCTTTAATAATCCAGCAAAGTAATAAAGATGCTATGAATATTCAGAACAGGATTTTGTTTTTCTATGTTATTTACGCTACATTTTTTTTTTTTTCTAAATTATTCTTCAAAATTTCCTGAGAAACCTAAAATCCTTGCAATCTAAAAAGAAAATCTAATCAATATCTGAAATGTGTTAAACTGCATTGCCATAAATTACTCTTTCAGCTTCCTTCTCTGTGTCTTTTTTACCTTTCTTCCTTCACCATCTACATTGCTATCAAATTGTGTCTCTTTATTTTTCTTTCCCTCACTATTTCTTTTCTTGATTTCTTACTTGCAATTACTGCTTTTACAGTGGTCAGACTAACTAGACAGCTGGCACTTTACCAATATCATCCAAAACCATAGCAATTCATCTCAATGGAACCTACCTAATGACTTGGAGAGCTTAAATTTCCTGCAAATCTATTCACAGTATGGCATCTAGCTGACTACATATGCATTAATAGAGTCAGCTTCCTTCATGATTTCCATGAAATTCTGATGCTATCAAGCTTCCCACTTTCTACTAACTTGCAAGATTTCATTGTTCCGAGATCGAAATATCTTCAGTACTTAGGAGAGAGTCCTTAATTTAATGCAGTAGTTTGTTCAAATTTGACATAAGTAAAATGTTAGTGACAGAACATTTTATTTTCTCTAATTAACTCATAGAAATAATTTAGACAGTACTTAAATGCAAAAGTCTTCATCCTGTAAATTGAACATTTCAACACTGAAAATAAAGCATTTGCCATACTAAACACACCAACCAGCTCCATTTTTCATTTGAGCTAGAAATAACAGCCTAATCTTTCTTAAACTACATTCTATCACCTTATAGGAAGATAACATAGGACAATGTATTCTATGATACACAAAAAGGTAAAATTGCACAGCCAGAATGCCTTTGATCATTAATCTGCCTAATCATAGTTTACTTCGGAGTCAACAACTTCATTCTCAAAAATAATATTTCTTATTTTCTGAAGCACCAAATAAGTAAGCAATTATTTAAAAAACATCAAGAAAGAAACTTTTAGATACTTACTATCAGTCAATTCACTATGTGTCTGCCCTTTAAATAAACTACAAGCAAAAAGAAAGAATGTAATTTTTAACATTGAAATAATCAAGTTTGTGTCTGTAGTTAATTTACTAAGCTGCAAATAAAAGTGAAATTGGACGAGGACCCAAAACTATTAAGTTCATGTACAAACTCTCACCCTTTATTACTTAGCAACTCGGTATTATAGCTTATCAGAATTGCCTACCTTTGTCAGTAGGAGATAAGAAAAAGGAAATAATTAATTTATACTGAATTGCTTTATCCCCAAGAGGTAGAGTTGAAAAGTAGAAAATAATGGGGTTGGATAGAAATATTGATTTTTTTTACTAGGCAAGATGCCAAATTTTGAACCAAATGTTGTATAATTTTACTTGACATTTTTAGATAATATGATAATAATTTGATGGGGCTATTAACACCATTATCCTGGTAGATAGGCTGCTTTTATCCTTAATCAAGAAATCAAAGTCCCAAGTTCAAATCCAACCTGGTATTATGTAAATATACAGGAAAAAGGTACCTGATGGTATTTGGGAATTAAAGACATAATTTAGTATAACTAAGCAATTTTTATTATTATTGTTATTATTTATTATTACATTTGATTGTCATAGTGCTTTTTTTAATTCTCTCCTTGACATATGATCTATTCATGTATTACTAGAAAAAACGTGAACTGGAAATAATAATAATAATGATAATAACAATAATCTTTCCTACTCTAGGCACAAGGCCCGAAATTCCTGGAAATGGGGCCAGTTGATTAGATCGACCGCAGTACGCAACTGGTACTTAATCTATCGACTCTGAAAGAATGAAAGGCAAAGTCGATTTCAGTGGAGTTTGAAGTCAGAATGTAAAGATAGACGTTTCTGCCAGCTCGCCACCTTAATAATAATAACAATAATACAACAAAAAGGGAGAGAGTCTTCTGCTATCTTTCACAGTTTGTTGGCTGCTGCTCTTCAGAGAAGATATACCACTCTTCCTTCCCCAAACTGAGCATATATGAATTATCTTACTTGCTTGTTGTTTTGAAATTTTAAACTTCTCTAAAAGGAGTTTTGTCTACAAACCACATGGTGTATTATCTCATTATCTGAAGTTTTTCAGCTCATTATATTACATCAGTGAGGCCATATCATTTTTATGTTTATTTCTAATTCACTGAGTTTCAATTTCAGCACAGTTTTGAACTTCTTTAACAAAGATAGCAAAGAGCTTCAAATTCAAACAGTTAAGAATCTCTTCTTTCTCCTTTTTTTTTTTTTAAATAAAAACATATCATTTTCTTATTTTCTTTCCTCACACGTATGCATACACAAGTTTCTCTTCTGTATCTTTTAGTCTTCATTCATGTCACATTATTCAGAAATATCATATCCAATTTGTCGTCAATGTCTCTTTGAATGGCACTAGGCCTGTCATGAATATTCATTTGATAAAATGATACTTTAACGATTGGTAAATCTGTACGATAGGTTTACAGAATTTTAGCTTGGCATGCTGTGTCATCAGTCTCATTCCAATAGCAAGGATATTTCTTTTGCCATTCAAAAACAAATTTTTATTCTTTCATATCACTTTCAATTTTACTTTTATGGTGACAAAATGTAAATAAATGTTGAACTATAACATAAGCAGGATGGGTTCGAAACTTTGTTACTATTACATATATACTCTTACATTCAGCCTAATGCTCAGTTTTAGTCTACTTCATTAGAGGATAGTCCAGTAGGCTCCATTAAAAAAAAAAGCCCATTAGATGACTTGTTTTCAATCTGAGTTGAAGCCAATTTAGATCATTTATACTTCCAATGCTCTTGAGGAAAACTAACATTTTACAACCTCATTCTTCTTTTCTATGAACTTGACTTTGGGACTAAGTAAGAAGTCATTATTTCCAATGACTGACATCAATGTCATTCATTTTGTTAACACTTCCATAATTTTTCTTTTAAATGAATAGAAAGCCATGTGTATATTTGAAATCTATAGGGAAGCATAATTTATTACTATATATTTAAAAGTGAACTAACAAATGGATTTATGTGTTCAACTGTAAAGATAAAAATGTTAGGGAATAATAAGGTCTCTCAAAAATTTCGTGAGGGAACTGAATATTATTGTCAAAATATTACTACTTTTATGATGTGATAAAAGAGCAAATATATACTCAAGCCAATACATTTGAGGATAAGTATTTGCTATACACATATACAAACGCATGCACATATCCATTTGTGTGTGTGTGTATACACTACATGTATTTATGCAATATATGTGTGTATGCATATATGTCTATATATGTGTGTGTGTATACACTACATGTATTTATGCAATATATGTGTGTATGCATATATGTTTATGTATGTGTGTGTGTGTGTATGTATCCATACATATAATGTATATATGTATTAGTATATGCATATGCATGTGTTTTATTATCATTGACACACTTTACACTGTGGGGCATTCCCTTCATCAACTGTCGACCACAGAACACAAAGGTTTTGGCAACTGATGACAGTATCACTCCCTCCAGCAATGCCAAACAGCATTGATCCCACCAATCCTTTAGGCCCGCATCATATTATATTTTCTTCTTTCTATTCTGCTATCCATGCATTCACAACACCAAATCAGGAACAGCTGTAAGCCTACTGACCCCCCCTCATTAATGCATCAGCTATTTTGTTTGATCACTATACAAATGCATGAATACACACTCACATAGATGTATGTAAATACATGTATTCCTGTCTGCATATATGTGTACATACATGCATACACACACGTGCACATACACACACACACACACACACACACACACACAGACAAACAGTCATACATACACATCCATCCATCCATCCATCCATACATACATACATATGTATATAATCTTTGTTCTGCATTTCCTTTGCCTGACAGCATTGGTTGGATGGGTTGTCATGGTTAAAGCCAACACATACTTGGTGGGTATTGTTCACCTAGAAAGGTTCGGGGATCTAATTTTCGTTGCATTTTGCTTTTTGGCTTAGTCTCAACTTTCAATGTCAACACTAGAGATGTCAAGTCCTTAACATGACTAAATCATCCTCAAAATCCAATACTGGGAGCCCTTTATCATGATTCATGACACCAACACGAAGGTGGTGGCTATGCTCTCAGCATGGCTAAGGAGATCTCACAATCCCTTGTATCTGTTGATACTTTAGAATAGTTAGAGAGAGAGAAACATGAGTGATGATAACAGGAATGATAATAATGAAAGGTTTGTATGAATTCATGATGAATGATAGAACTCAGTGTTCTGAGATAGGTGCATATATTCAAGTCAACATGACTGAGACAGCTACCAGGGAGGTAACTGGTTGTATGAGAAGGGTAAGTGATGGTAGAGTGAACCATGCACAAATGGTCTAATGTAGCCACCTACAAATTCATAAGTCATGAGGTTTACTGAAGGAGGTGATATATAGGTGTACATACATACACACAAACACACACACACACACATATATGTTTTTTGTTAGTATTTCAAAATAGCATTCTGTATATTTTCTGCACTTTTTATGAATGTGTATATGTGTATAGGTATAAGTTCATTTATGGGAAACATCTTTGAGTACACATATAAAAGCTCTTCCTTTATATGATACCCATCTCTCTGTGCTATATTTTCCCATGCTCTTTCTTCTAATAGAGTCCACTCTGCCACTCTTCTATCAACAACTTTCCCACTGTTATAAATCTGTTCCTTTCATCATATTATACGTTCCTTCATCACCTCACTAAGAATCACATATCCTCCTCTCTTTCCTCTCCTATTTTACTAATAGAGACCATTTTAGGTTCTTAATCATGCAAGTTGTAAAGCAACCTCACTAGTGTTGGCTTCACAGAAAATCCAGCCAGTTTCCTCAGTAAAATAGTTGGCATCAGAAAAGCTTCCAGCCATAGAAAATATGCCATTATAGTAAAGCATAGTCTTCCAACTCATCAGAACTTATCGAATTGTCCAGCCCATAGCAGCATGAAAAACGAACATTAAATGATGATGGTTATTAACATGATGATTATGATAGAAAGACACAGACACACACGTGCACGTGCACATACACACACACACACATACACATACATATGTATGTGTATGTGTGTGGGTATATATATATATATATATATATATGTATATATATATATATATATATATATATATATATATATATATATAA